>NC_141036.1:53660000-53665000 GCF_052040795.2 Danio rerio
CCGCGCGGTAATAAATTTCCGAATAAATCGCGGGAGCGGTCGGTAACGGGTTTAATTTGGGACGGGAGCGGGCTGTCTAGCAATATCACGGATATTGCTATGCGAATGAGAAAGAGAGAGTCTGCTTGGTGCTTGTGTGTATGTGTTAGTGCGCACGCGCGCGTATGAGAGAGAGAGAGAGAGAGAGAGAGAGAGAGAGAGAGAGAGAGAGAGAGAGAGAGAGAGAGAGAGAGAGAGAGAGAGAGAGAGAGAGAGAGAGAGAGAGAGAGAGAGAGAGAGAGAGAGAGAGCGCGAGCGAGAGCTTTGTGTGCTTGGTGCTGTGTGTGTTTATACAGACAGCTTGACTGTCTGGACTGTATAGCTGGGTGATTTTTGGTTGTGTTCTCCCCCGCTCTTTAGCGGGATCGGGCGCGGCGGGCAGAAAACGGGGCGGGTTCTAAGGCTAAAACCTGGCGGGTGCGGGCGGAAGCGGGAGCGTTGTCGTCTGGAGGTGTGTGTGTGTTTTTGTGTGTGTGTGGCAGCTAAAATCCACGCCTACACTATCGAGCGTGTATGAACTGTGATTACTTTTTATATTGCTGATTAGCTATTGGGCATTTTACTCTCTGACTGAAGGCAGTCGACCAATCCGACAGACTGTCATCGGTCCAATCAGCGCAGATTAGCTTCGCGCTAAGGAGGGGTTTGGGAACAAATGAATCACTGAACGATTCATGCGGGAGTCGCTAGGATAATTAGGTAAAAATAAATGCAGATTATAAGATCATGAAAGTGTTATTTGACCTTGCATGCATATTAGACTGTTGTTGGAGACCCTTACAACCAAGATATGACCCTATTTCATGTATAATATGGGCTCTTTAAGGGCCGCATGAACCAGAAGCTGATTTTTTATTTTTTTTTTTATTCATTTATTTATATTGTGATACTAGAGAAATGGAATATTAAATGAAATAAACTGTGGGCGTGGCTTGTTGTATCAACTGCGAGCTGATTGGATGTAATAAAGAAGGCATTTCATTCAGAAAGATTGAGAAAAGGTTTTGGAAGAGGAATTGGAACCTAACAGACTCTTTCTGCTCACCTATTCCAGTTGCTGTCAAAACTGATATGTGGGGTGTGTTTAAGTATGTTAGTCACTCCCAATTTCATTATGCATAACTAAATCTGTAAACTAATTCGATTTGTTTTCTTTCCATGTATGAATTTATTTGGTAGTTCTCAATGTCAGGGGAATATTTCAAGTCAACAGAACCTCTAGAAATATGTTTTCTGAGGAAAATCGTGACAAGATCAATACTTATTTCCCCCCACTGTAAATAAGGATACAAGAATAAGAAATAAAAACAAGTAAAATAATGAAAATGGATAAAACAGATAACAAATCTCACCAATGCAGGTTGGCGGGCTGGGCTGCCAGTAGAACCTGTTGTCCACCTGAATGCAGGTGATTCTGGGTTCGCCTTGGAGGTCGTAGCCTGGATCACACGCGAAGGTCATGGTGTCGCCTGGTTCCTTCCCTTCTCCGCTGCGGCTGCCATTCATGGGCGTCCCAGGATCCCTGCAGGCGGTCGCAACTGAACCTGCATAATAGGAAATGATGACCGGCTGAGCTCACTTTTCACTTACCAGGATTTCTCCACAGGAGGTGGCATTTCCTGCTTGGAAATGAGGTTGCGTGGCCTCGGTGCATCACAATGGCTCACTGGGAGCTCTGTCGAAGCAGAACGCCATCTAATGCAGGTCTGAGATACAGTACGGCAGCACCGCTAGGCTGAATCACTCGCTAATGGAGGTATTCTTAAGCATTTACTTTCAAATTACTTTTACTTTCTTCAAATAAAGGGACCATTTTTCTGTGCAAGCATCCTTTTTAGACTATTACACTCAAAATGTGTCACACAAGGTAAAATGCTGTAAAAATAAAAATAAAATAAAAATAAAATAATAATTAATTAAAATAAAATAAGGGTTTCAACATGGTGCAGTGAGTAGCACAATTGCCTCACAGCAAGAAGGTCGCTGGTTGGAGCCTCAGCTGGGTCAGTTGGCAATTCTGTGTGGAGTTTGCATCCACTGTGTAAAACATATGCTGGATAAGTTGGCGGTTCATTCTGCTGTGACGACCCCAGATTAATAAAGGCACTAAGCCGAAAAGAAAATGAATGAAAACAAAATAAATACATACATAGATACATACATACAAAAATAAAAATAAATAAATAAATAAAAAATAAATAAATAAATAAATGACACTAAGGCAATTCTGAAATGTTTTCTGTGAAGTGAACACATGTACCTAAGAATAATAAGACTTTATTTAGTGAAGATAAATACTGTACACTGTAAAAAATGAATAGTTGACAAGACTAAAAATAAGTGAAAAGGCCTCTTGATTTTTAAATGATTAATTTACTTTACTTTAAAAAAAGTGTGTAAGTTTGTTTCTTTAAAATGTTTAAGTTAAATCAACTTAACAGTTCCAAGTTACAAAGGATTTAGTCACCTTAAGTAAAGTCAACTTGTCACTTTTAAGGCAACTGGTTTACTGACCTTTTTATGTAAAGTATATTAATTTCTTTTTTTTTTTTTTACAGTTTTTTTTGTGTTTCTTACTGTACTTTTTTTCAGCCTGATCTCACGAGGAAACATAAGTATTTTACATTTTGTCAATTTAGTGGCTAATTCAGTTCAGTCGTACAAAAACGTACGATTTTAAAAAGGAGGCGTGGCACCCAACCCCACCCCTAACTGTCATTGGGTGATGAGCAAATCATACTGAATTGTACGAATTCATATGAATTAGCCACTAAATCAAAAAGTTGAGAATTGCGGTGAGATTGTGTTGACTTTTTTAATACTATTTTGTATTTTAAAAGTGACAGTAAAGATTTTAATGTTAGAAAACAATTCTACTGTATTTTTTGTCAATTCTGTTGAATCTTATTACCTTACATTCATTAAAGAATAAAAAGAAGGTATCACTTTTTCTACAAAAACAACAAAAAGAGCGAATGAGCAGAAACTGAACTAAACTGAACTCTGACAACTGAACTGAAGCAGGTTAAATTTATAGAACTTAATCTATGTTAAGCTGCTTTGACTCAATCTACATTGCAAAAAGCACTACAGAAACAGAGATAAATTGAAAAACATTTTTCAACATAGACTGATAATATCATAAACTATTATTAATGACTAAGTAAAAACATGTGCACATAGACATCACCTATAATGCAAGTTAACTTTATTTATTAAAATGTATTTGATTGTAACTTTAACTTATTTTGATTGTAATGCAATAATGTGCACATTTTGTAAATCTGCTTTAAATATGAATTATTGTAAAAGGCTCTAAATTTAATGAAATTGAAATGAACTAAGTACCATCAATAACTGTTCATAATAAAGCGGTGTATTAGAAAGGTTTCTAAAAAATAATGTGAGACTGAACACTACAGATATTACACTGAAAACCCAGCTGTGACATTCCAGGAATACATATTAAAATATGATAAAAAATAAATAAATAAATCATAAAAAAGTAACACTATTTTTTAAATTGGTAACACTATTTCACTTTATTACTGTTTTTACTGTATTTGGTGAGCAAAAGATACTTCTTTTAAAAGATCTACAAATTTTTATCACTATAGTCTTCTGAAAAAAACAAAATGATTTAGATTTTTTTAGTCTATGCACTAATATAACCTCACAGAAACAAACAACCTTGTACAATATGTGTACTGAAATGCTTCATTAAAGAGGAATCAACCGAACCAACTCTAATTTTAACAGAATGCACATATACATCATTACCATACTTTAAAAATGACTCCAGTACAAAATATTATATACAATTTCTGTCACGCCATTCACTCCTACTAATGATGCATAGCTTTTCATTTAAATGGCTTCATTAGTTATGACCTTTTTAATTTAATATGCTACCTCAGTGCTGAACTGATTTCAAAAAGAAATATAAATAAAAACATTTATAAAGTTACTTACTTGAGAAGTCAATGGCAAAACCAGATTTGCTAATGTAGAAGTCAGTCTCAAACTGGATGGTGACCACGTTGAGAGTGCTGTGAATGCCGTCAGGTAACAGTGAACCGCTCACTTCCTTCAGCGCCATCTCATTTTCCGGGTGTCCATCCCAAACCTTCAGGATATCATGCGATGCTTCAGTATCAAATGCCAGGAACTGCAAACTAAAGGAACAGATTTCAGTTTAGATCCAGTTACAGATTCAGACTAAAAGTATGCTCTGTAATCCAATCAAATTTGTATCTATTTTCAAAAAATAACTTTTTGTCCATGTTAGTCAAGTTGCCAGACATTGTATGAAGCTCATCATCTCACACAATTCACAAATTATCTAATATATTCCCCTCAATCTGCCAATATACATTACAAAGTTGTGCTGTAGACTTCTCCAACGAACATTCGCAAACTGCGTCGCAAACTTGAGCACTTAAAACTACACCTCTTTAGCTGTAATTAGAACACAGTTCCTGTCTGTGATCCATTCCCACTTATCCACCCTATGCCCTATTCATTTAGAACATTCTACAATTCAAAGTTGTAATTATTAAAAATAATAAAAGCATTAAGGTCCTCTCTCTTTGGTGTATCTTGCTTTAAACAATATCCTACTTAATAATAATAATAATAATAATAATAATAATAATAATAATTATTATTATTATTATTATTATTATTATTATTATTATTATTATTATTATTATTATTATTATTATTATCATCATCATCATCATCATAATTACTAATATTATTATTAAAGTATGATTTTTAAAATTTCCTAATAAATAATAAATATTGCATTTCATTTTATAATAAATAGCCTCATTATTTATTTATTTATTTATTTATTTATTTATTTATATGATTTATATATGATATTAGAATATGTGTTAGCTTTTGTAAGTGGTTTTATGTTTTAGAACAGACTATGTGATGTTCAACTTTATAAATAA
>NC_141036.1:53670000-53697500 GCF_052040795.2 Danio rerio
AAAGAAAGAAAGAAAGAAAGAAAGAAAGAAAGAAAGAAAGAAAGAAAGAAAGAAAGAAAGAAAGAAAGAAAGAACAAATAAAATAAAATAATGAATGAATGAATGAATGAATGAATGAATGAATAATTGAATGAATAAAATAAAATAAAATAAAATAACATTGCTTTTGGTTAAAAATGAAAGAATAAACAAATAAAATAAAATAAAATAAAATAAAATAAAATAAAATAAAATAAAATTAAATTAAATTAAATTAAATTAAATTAAATTAAATTAAATTAAATTAAATTAAATTAAATTAAATTAAATTAAAATAAAAAAGCAATAAATAAATAAGTAAATAAATAAATAAATAAATAAATAAATAAATAAATAAATAAATAAATAAATAAATAAATAAATAACCACTCATTACAAATTTTAATTATGTTAAAAATAAAATAGCTCTTGGTTAACAAAAAAAATAAATAAATAAATAAAAATTTTAATTAAATTCAAACTTAAATTCAAAAATTTAATTAAAATTAAAATAGCAATTAAAAAATTAAACCCATACCACAAATTTCAATTATGGCAATATGCTAAAATAAAAAATAGTGCATGTCTACAACAATAAAGAGGCTATAGTCAGATTAACAATTACTGAACTTACAAGCCACCAGATCTGATCCACACATGCATGACTAATGACTAATGTATGAGCAAAAATGGCAAACATCACTAATCACTCATTTAACAGATCAAAGGAAAAACTCTAGAACTTTTAGTGAAATTAATATTTCATATTGCACTTCATTATTGCATGCGATCCGTTTTGTGAAGAAGGAAAGTAGCTGTATAAAGAGAGCATTTATCAGCTAGCTTTTGCATGAAATATTTAGCACAGGCTCGACGTGCACCATTTTGATGTCGAAATTCCCAAGGCGCTGTCATAAGAGCAAGTAGACCCCCGAGGCAAGCTTCCAGCATCTGCTCACCGGATTTCTGTCTACAGAGAGAACGGCTAACTTCATTCTGACTGCACTATTGTTCATCAATTTCATCATACAAAAGCTGAGCATCGCACTGGACTGCCATAAATATTGATGACTCTATGAAACCAATCAACTTCAGGTTCTTTCATAGTTTGTGCTTCAGGACTTGAGCTCTTTGCTGAAAGCGTTGTGGTCTACCTTGTTGACTACATCAGCAGCAGTCTACTAAGGCAGCATTTCAAGTGAAATGGAAGCTTGTAAGTGGCTGATTCTGAACGGGGGGAAATAGCAGCAGTGGAAATTCTCTGCTGAATAAAACACTGGCATATGTTCCAGGCTGGTTTATGCTGGTAAGAATGTAATTTTCTGGTTGGTCCTGCACCTTGTTGACTACTTAAAGCTGTTTGGAGAGACGTTTCGGTTTGGCTGAGATGGCGGGTTTAGCCGTCGCCCGAGATCATGTGCGGTTTCCACAATAAAGGTAGCTGAGTGATGTCGCTCTAGATAGGTAGGTGATTTCCCTCTAGTTCACCGGCTTCAGGTACTTTACACTTTCTCGACAAAAAAAGAGGAAAACAAAACGCTAGCATACCAGCATCGATGATGGGTTGACTGCCAAAGCGATGTGTTTTTAGCTGTTGACCTTACCTGTACCACTCCTACTCGTTGAATAAACTGTTAGTGCGCATATACATTCAGTGCATAGAGACCGCTGGACACACACACACACACACACACACACACACACACACACACACACACACACACACACACACACACATACACATACACATACACACACACACACACACACACACACACACACACACACACACACACACACACACACACACACACATTGCACAAACTGTTTAACTGGTAAATGAGAGAAAACTAAACTCTGAACTATAAATTCAGTAAATGGGCCAGACATTTCTGACTTTCCATACCAAGCGGCTCAGGAAATGTTCTTCCAGAAGCCCATAAAGATACATTGTAGTGAAAAAAGCTGCAGTTTGTCAATTAAAAAAGATATAAAATAAATGTTCATTTATAATTTACAGTTTAAATTGTTGCTCAGTTATTTACTGTTGTCATTAAAGACCATGACTCCTTGTGTCAGTGTGAGTCTGAACAGCCACGCAGCGTCGCACCTAAACCATCGTTTTGGTCAAATAAAACTCTTCAAGTGACTAATTTTGAAGGAAAACTTTTCTGGTAAAAAATAAAAACCAGCATACATTCATAGCTATTTAATTTAATTTAATTTAATTTAATTTAATTTAATTTAATTTAATTTAATTTAATTTAATTTAATTTAATTTAATTTAATTTAATTTAATTTAATTTAAAATAAAATAAAATAAAATAAAATAAAATAAAATAAAATAAAATAAAATAAAATAAAATAAAATAAAATAAAATAACTTTCAGGAAAATTTTTCTGGTAAAAAATAAAAACCTGCATACTTTCATAGCTATTTTATGCTGGTTACAACTGGTTATGCTGGTTAAACTTTTAACTTTAAGTAGATAGCTGCGTTCTAAGGCACAATCGTATTCAAAATAGAACATTAAGTTAATAATTCTCAAATAAAGTCATTTAAATAGTTTATTGCTGCCTTAAATACTTTATAATGCTAATTTTAACTTGCCTAATACAACATTTTAAGTAAAGTGGGCCCTTTTATGTGAAAAATATTGAAAAAAAAATCATGCAGAGGGTAGTCATGCAGGTGTTCATGCTGCTAAACATTTTACCTTGATGACTAAACAGGCAGCTGCCTTCCAAGGCACCGTTTTATGCAAAACAGAAGACTGTCACTTTAAATGACTTTCACTGTAAGTCATTTAAAGAGGGATATTCCAGACTGCTTAATGCATTTTAAGTGAACTTGAATCTTTTATGTGACTAATTTTTGGGGGAAAGAAGAAAAGAATGGTTAAAAAAGGCGCCGCATGCATTCACTCTGGTTTAAATATCACCTTGATGGCTAAATAGGCAGCTGTCTTCCGAGATACCGTTTTATGCAAAACAGAACACCATAAGTCACTAATTCCAAAGTAAAGTCATTTAAATAGGTCTATATTCCAGGCTGTTTAATACTGGATAGAGTTTATAATGCTAATTCTACCTTGCTGACTACACTGGCGGCCTACTAAAACAGCATTTGAAATGAAATGGAAGGTTTTTATGTGAAAAATTTTGGGAAATAATAAAGAAATCTCTTATAACCTCTGCATGTGATCATGGCTGGTTTATACTGGTTCACAATTTCACCCTGACGACTAAATAGGCTGCTGCCTCCTAAAACAGAACAATGGAACATGTGTAGAACGGAACACTGTAAGTGGCTGATTTGAATTGAAGACAATAACACACATATTAAAGCCTGATTTATGCTGGTTGGACGTCTGCCTCGTTCACTAGCTACTAACAGTGCTGGCTTGAGTTTACACTACTGTAGTTCTGCTAGCAATAGTTATAAAAATAGAATATTCAGAAGTTTTAAAGTTACACTCATACAGAGGGCTAACATTTTGAAGGGTTATACCTACTTTCATCTTTTTACAGCTGAAATGGTCATGCAGTGCGACAGATGCATTTTTAAAAAGCATAAATAATCCATTCGCTCTCAATTAATTTGGGGTCATACAAAACAGCATCTATGCTAATTAAGAATTTATACAAGAATATATATATATATATATATATATATATATATATATATATATATATATATATATATATATATATATATATATATATATATATATATATATATAACTATATACCAAAATCAGCATAAATAAGGACACCACCTTTCGAAAATCTAATTTTTTGTCCCTTTCTCTTTGAATATACGCACTATTAATTTGATACATTTAGACAGAGCAGTTTTATCAAACATTCATTTCACCACAGTGGAATGAACCACCAACTTATCAGGCATAAGTTTTACACAGCGGATGCCTTCCAGCTGCAACCCATCACTGGGAAACATCCATACATACTCATTCACACACATACACTACAGACAAGCTGATTCAATTCACTTGTACCGCATGTGTTCGGACTGTGGAGGAAACAGTAGCACTCAGAGGAAACCCGGGAACAACATGCAAACTCAGAAATGCCAACTGACCCAGCCGAGGCTCGAACCAGCGACCTTCTTGCTGTGAGGCGATCATGCTACTCACTACATCACTTTGACACCTCAAATCAATAGTTACTTTCCCTGGTAATTAGTTACTTTTATAATTACGTAACTCAGCTACTAACTCAGTTACTGTTTGTGCAAAGTAATTAGTAACTATAACTAATTGCTATTTTAAAGCAACATGCCCAACACTGGGTACAGACTAGTCTAATGTACAGTTGATGTCAGAATTATTAGCCCCCTTCGAATTTTTTTCTTTCCTTTTTTAAATATTTCCCAAATCATGATTAACAGAGCAAGGAAATTTTTACAGTATGTTTGATAATATTTTTTTCTTCTGGAGAAAGTCTTATTTGTTTTGTTTTGGCTAGAATAAAAGCATTTTTTACATTTTTAAACACCATTTTAGGGACAAAATTATTAGCCCCTTCAAGCTATATTTTTTATTGATAGTCTACAGAACAAACCATCGCTATACAATAAGTTGCCTAATTACCCTAACCCGCCTAGTTGACCTAATTAACCTAGTTAATCCTTTACAGTTTTTTACAATTGCTATGACACTTTTTTCAATACATTTAACAAGTTTCCTAAACTCTTAACACGGTTAGCACAACATCCGTCTCCGTGGGCCATACAATTTACACATTTCTTGTTGCTTTGACACAAAATGCATCCAGTTAACACAAATTTAAAATGCTTGAACTTCTTTTACAAACAAACTCAACCAAAACCAAAACAATGTAATTTTACAGTCCAATTTACCAATGCTTTCACACAGTATGTCAGAACAGATAACATCATGTTCTAAACAGAACCTATATAGGCTAAAGCCAAAATGAACAGCTGTTCATATTGTCAATTGAAACACAAATATATTCCCTGTATATATGTATGTATGTATGTGTGTGTGTGTGTGTGTGTGTGTGTGTGTGTGTGTGTGTGTGTGTGTGTGTGTGTGTGTGTGTGTGTATGAAAGCTCCCATATCCCATATGAACATGATTCCCATCTAGGAAGCACACTCATGTGTTGAGATTTTTCAAATCACATGATCATACTGTATGATCATACTGTATGTTCTAAAAAAGGACTCATGAGGTTTTTGAGGAACAGTGAGCACATTGCAGAACTCCGTCACCAATACGTCCAGATAAGGTTATGCAATACAGTGATTACTTTATGCACAGTGTTTTGCAGTAAACGACTCTATAAACCTGGCATTCATTAGTACATACATTAGCTATAGTACAGTGAACCATTTACACTGTGTTTAGAGATTCATGAAGTTGGAGGTCAATCAAGTCCCACATGAAATTATCTATGTTGACGAGACTGGCTTAAACTTGGCGAAAAGGCATCGCCGTAGGAGAAACATAATAGGCAAAAGGGCCATCGTTACCGTGCCAGAGAAGAAGTCGGGCAAATGCAGAAGACCAGGCAGAATAGAAAATTACTTTGTTTTTTTATTATAATTGCGATGCTTTTTCTGTTTGTATATCTTGCAGTGATGTCCTTTTGCAAATATAAAAAATTCTGTGTCTGTATTTTTTTACATCAACTGTAAATTTTATAAAGCAATTTATTTCTTTATTTTTGTATTGAATTTTTGCAGTAAAAGAAAGAAAATGCCAGAAAACAAAATGGAAATGTAGAGAGTCTTAAAATATAAGGACAGAGCTGACACATAAACTAATGCAGTTTCTGTAATTTTAACTGATGATAGTGTTTTTATTGTCAGTGTGTTCTGATTGACTGAATGTTTCTGTTGAAAGAGAACATGTGTTTGTGTTTTGAAAAATTATGTCATTTTGGAACATGTTTGCAGTGTTTTGTTAGACATAGTGTAGTGTGTTAGTTTATTATTGTATTTTGAAAAGAAGTTTAGAGGTTTAGTTTACAATGTTTGATTTTGAGCATGAAATTAACTGTTTTGCCAATTGTGTGTTTTAGGTGTGTTGCTGCGTTAAGAGTTTAGCAAACTTGTTAAATGTATTGAAAAAACTGTCATAGCCATTGTAAAAAACTGTAAATGCCACTTTAAGCTGTATAGAAGTGTCTTGAAAATTATCTAGTCAAATGTTATTTACTGTCATCATTCATTCATTCATTTTCTTGTCGGCTTAGTCCCTTTATTAATCCGGGGTCGCCACAGCGGAATGAACCGCCTACTTATCTAGCAAGTTTTTACGTAGCGGAGGCTCTTCCAGCTGCAACCCATCTCAGGGAAACATCCACACACACTTTCACACACACACTCATACACTATGGACAATTTAGCCTACCCAATTCACCTGTACCACATGTTTTTGGACTGTGGGGGAAACTGTAGCACCCAGAGGAAACCCACGCGAAGGCAGGAAGAACATGAAAACTCCACACAGAAATGCTAACTGAGCCGAGGTTCGAACTAGCGACCCAGCGACCTTCTTGCTGTGAGGCGACAGCACTACCTACTGCGCCACTGTCTCGCCCTACTGTCATCATGGCAAAGATAAAATAAATTAGTTATTAGAAATTATTTATGAAAACTATCATGTTTAAAAATATGTTGAAAAAATCTGCTCTTCGTTAAACAGAAAGTAGGGAAAAAATAAACAAGCAGTGTAATAATTCACGGGAGCTAATAATTCTGACTTCAACTGTACATGCACAATTATATTTTGGTAAAGCATACTATAGAAAATATATATGTATAAGAGAGATCTGTGAGTGGTGTACTTATTTATGCTGAGCACTGTACTATAAGCAAGCAATACTATGCTTTACCTGGCTGTCGTCTTTGCTTGTTAAATTAGTGGAAAGTCACTTAGAAGCTGCTAATCTAGTAATTTAATATGATTTGCAGGTTAAGAAGTTTGAGCATCTCAGTTGTCTATAATTAGGCAGCTGGTGGGCAATCCTGGACAACATCCCGTTCTGGAAAGCATCAAACCAGCATCCAAAACACAACATATGCTGGTCTTTTCAGCTTGGTAATTATGAATATTCACTCTCCAAATGAGTATGCACTCAAGAAACATTTTCCCCATGAGTATTTCTCATTTGTGTTTTATGAATCTCGAGGCTGTGCGAACAAAAACATACCCAGTCTTTAAAATGCACATTAAATTCAAGATTTGAGCAGTGAACCAATCTCTGACTAACAATGCAATAGAAACTATGAACGGCATTAAAAACATTAGCACAAGTAAACATCTAATCAAACATTGCTAAGCTAAACTATTTCTACAGTGCTGTAGTTCTCAACCAAATGAATAAACATACAATACTACACTGAATAAAGTATACTTTGAAACAAATCTTTAAAAGAATTACTGTAATTAATTACAGCTAAACTTAGTATTTTTTCCTCAAAGTATAATTTAACTTTGGTTTAAACTTTAAAATTTTATTTAATCTGATGATCAAGAAAAAGATTACAATCACACATAAAGTAATAAAGAATATTGTAGAGCACTAATTACTGTAGCATTATTTTTTTACTTTAGTTTAATGTATTTTTTTGTTTTGGATTTATCTTTTTAACGTTACAAAAAAGTATACACTCACTGGCCACTTTATTAGGTATATCTTACTTGTATCGAGTTGGACCCACTTTTGCCTTCAGAACTACTTCAATCCTTCGTGGCATAGGTTCAACAAGATACTGGAAATATTCCTGAGATTTTGATCCATATTGGCATGATAGCATCACGCAGTTTCTGCAGATTTGTCGGCTAAACATCCATGATGCGAATCTCCCGTTCCAACACATCCCAAATGTGCTCTATTGGATTGAGATCTGGTGACTGTGGAGGCCATTTGAGTAGAGTGAACTCATTGTCATGTTCAAGAAACCAATCTGAGATGATCTGCGCTTTATGACATGGCGCATTATCCTGCTGGAAGTAGCCAACAAAAGAAGGGTGGTCATAAAGGAGTGGACATAGTCAGCAACAATACTCAGGTAGGCTTTGGCGTTGACAATTGGTACTAATGCGCCCAAAGAGTGCCAAGAAAATATCCCTCATTACACCACAACCACTAACCTAAACCGATGATAAAAGGCTGGATGGATCCATGCTTTCATGCTGTTGATGCCAAATTCTGACCCTACCATTTGATTGTTGCTGCAGAAATTGAAACTCATCAGACCGGGCAATGTTTTCCGAACTTCTATTGTCCATTTTTGGTGAGCCAGTGTGAATTGTAACCTCAGTTTCCTATTATTAGCTGACAGGAGTGACCTTTTGCTGCTGTAGCCCATCTGCCGCAAGGTTGGACGTGTTGTGCCTCTAGAGATGCTCTTCTGCAGACCTCGGTTGTAACGAGTGGTTATTTGAGTTTCTGTTGCCTTTCTATTAGCTGGAACCAGTCTGGCCATTCTCCTCTGATTTCTGGCGCCCACAGAACTGCAGCTCACTGGATATTTTTTCTTTTTTTGACCATTTTCTGTAAACCCTAGAGATGTTTGCATGAAAATCCCATTCAAAGTTACTTAAATCACCTTTCTTCCCCATTCTGATGCTCGGTTTGAACTGCAGCAGATCATCTTGACCATGTCTACATGCCTAAATGCATTGAGTTGCTGCCATGTGAAGCATGTGATCCATGTGGCTGCTTATAAATTTGTGTAACAAGCAGTTGGACAGGTGTACCTAATAAAGTGGCCGGTAGGTGTAGTTTTGCTTGGGAACAGCCTAAAAAAATACTGTCATTTGTTACAGGGCAAAAGATAAACAATAAAGTGCAAAATTGATTTACTCATAACCGTCTTCATACATCAAGCCCAAACAATAGTATCAACGTAAGAAAAATGTGCACTGCTTCGATTGTGTTTACTGTACGTTCTGCAGCCACACAAGATGAACAAAACACGACAATTACACAAATCCACAAAATCCCCACAATGCCTCGGATCAAAGTTTAATTGGGTAAAACGTGTAAGAGTGAAATCAGGCTGCACATCAAGCGCCGGTGCAGGACGCGTGACAGGCAGACTCTCGTAGATCAATTATTCACAACAAAAAAACATGCAAGGTATTTGTAGACACACACACACACACACACGCACACACAGAATGGGCACAGCTGCAAGACCAATTAAGTGGAATCCGTGTAAGAATAAATCCTCGGGATTAAGGATGCACATGGTGGTGTTACAGATACTAGAGTACTACTTCCTGTATACAATGTTTACAGTATACGGTGTACAGTTAAAAAATATATGTGGGGTCTGAAATTAAAGGTCTACTCAGCAGCCAGCAGCCACCGTTTAGAAACACAAGCTCAATATAAATCTGTTTTTATATTTGGAAAAAAAAATTGTATCCTCTATAAGGAATTAAGCATGTTTGTTGTGTTTTACATTCATTCATTCATTAATTCATTCATTTTCCTTTGGCTTAGTTTCTATTTCAGAGGTTGACACAGTGGAATGAACTGCCAGCTACACAATGTGAAGTTTATTTATAAACTAATTTCGAGAGGATCACGTGTCGCCACGTGTCGCCACAGCGGAATGAACCGCCAACTTATCCAGCACATTTTTACACAGTGGATGCCCTTCCGGCCACAACCCATCTCTGGGAATACTACTAGAATACACTGTTGTAATTTATTGTTGTATGTTTTTAGTTCTTACGTCTGGTATATGTCTGATGTCTTCTGATCTGCCTTCTGTGTTGAGAACCGAAGAACTGATGTGAAAAATAAATTGGTCAGTAGAAATAAAGACTCTTGCTCGTTTATCTGCATCTGTTGCTCGTGGTATCTGTTTTAACAGTTTTTAGCTGCATATTTTGTTCGTCTTTGCATATGTTAAGTTGTTGTGTGGCCTGTATTGTAAAGTTGTGCCCTAAAAATTGTACATACCCCTTGAAGTATTTGTCAAAATGAGAATAGTTTGAACAAAATGAGAAAGATCAAAGAAAATTCAAGTTATTTTTTTATTTAGTACTGTCCCGAGTAAGATATTCTATTCTACTACATAAAAAAATCTAGCTGAAATTATTAAAATAACCCCATGCAAAAGTTTACATACCCTTGGTTTTTCAATAGTGTGTGGTTTCCTAATGATTCCTGACAGCTTTTGCTGTTTTGTGATGATTGTTTATGACCATTGTGTTTGTTCAGAACAGTTAAACTGACTGCTGTTTTTCAGAAAAATCCTCAATCTTCTGCATGTTTTCTGCAGATTTGGACTCTTTCCATCAGTTACTCCGTGATTATGAGATTAATCTTTTCACTCAGTGGATGATTGAGGGACCCAAACCCAACTGTTAAAAAAGGTTTAAACCCTCACTGATGCTCCTGAAGGAAACACGAGGCATGTAGAGCTGGGGGTGAAATTTTAACATTTTAATAAATTCTCCAAGGGGTTTGTAAATTTTCCAGTACAACTGTATGTTCTTTTCTTGATATGGTGTACTTCTGCTTCACATTAATTGGCCTTAAGGGAATTATAAACTCATATAATCATATAAAGAATAATAAACTGACAATTAAACTGAAACTATGCACATAGTTCTTTTACTCTTGCCTAAACCTAACCAATATTTTCAGAAGCAAAGGTAAGAAAAGTGCACTACTACCACCATTTTACTTTGATTTGCCATTGCTTTTATCTGTTTTGTGGATAAACTGCTTCACTGGACTTGAACTCGAGCGCTCTGCATCACAAGTACAACACTGTACATACTGAGCTACTGAGCAAACTGACCACATATGAAACATTGGCCATTTGGAGAAATGCAAACGCATTTACTTACAAATCATGAAAATTGTTAAATAGTTTTGTGGTTTTTATTTAGTGTTGAGCAAAGAACTGCATGAAAACAATGCTTTATGATAGGGATGAAGTACATCTAGGAGGTTGTTACCACAGATTAAAGCATAATAGGCTTATTGATGTGAAGCAGAACACAGTTGTATGAGGCTAAAGGGTTTTATTCTGCGAAAACAACCATCCTGGGAGTACTTTACCCACTTATTACACGGCTACTTGTCACAAAACATAAAAATTCGACAAAACATTGTTCTGAGCCGTATTAGTTCATTAATTCTTTAATTAATTGCAAAGCTAGCAGAAACAAAAACAGCTTAATGAAGCATTAAATGCCAAAACAGAAATGAAACCGGTTGAAAGGAGGATACACTAATCTACACATTATTCAATCACAAGACTACACCAAAACTGTCAAAACCTGTCACCTGAAAGACAAGCAGACGCATATGAACGTGAATGTGAGCATATGGATGTGAACATGGGCTTATTCACTGATTGTCAAGATGATCTGAAATGCCCAAATGAGCCTGTGTTATTCAGCGGTAGTTATCTGGGACTAACATACCTTGGAAGAACGCAACTTATCAATCAGAATTGAGATTTCAGACAGTCGTAAAATAAACATCAATATTATGTGCCTGTAAACATCATTAATGTGAAAAGGAACCCAAGTTGTTGTCGTCATACTGCCCCCTAGCGTTCATTTTACCTATAAACTGCAGTCAAGCGTATGTTGAAGTATGATTTTTGTGGTTTCACAATACTGTAGGCTAAAGCAGGTTTTTTTCCAGTATGCCTGTGTTGGCAAATGGAATGAACCGAATAACATAACCCATCGTAATTTCACATTGTTATCTGCCACAGTTAATTTCGAAACCTAAATGCATGAAAATAAAATGCATTGCTGTGTCTGAAGGCTGAGATGCTTTACCTATGCAGGAGGGGAGCGGATGGTCCCACGTGCGTCTCTCGCCCGTCATGCATCTCAAAATGCTGCTGCCATGGAGACTGTATCCAGGATCACAGTGATACGTGACCACACTGCCTGCAAAGTGGCCTTGGTCGCTGACTTTGGATCCAAATTGAGGCACACCAGGTTCGTCACAATGAGAAAGTTCAAAACCTGAAAGAGAACAACAAGCAAAAGAGTGGGTGTTTCATCAGTGGGTGTTCCTTTAAGTGATACTCTGAGGTGAAGTTTCTTTTTGCAAAATTTAAGGTGTTTTGTAATATGAAGGTCACCTTAAAACATCTCGCCAAGGTGAAGTCATTTATTTTTTTCATTTTTAATTTAACTTTTACATCACTTTCATTTTTAACATTCCAATCGAATTAAGATTGATTTCATGATAATAATTTCTATACATGTTTACATACAATATTCACTGTGAAATCTGTGAATGGATGGAAGGACAGATGGATGCATGTTAAGGGATAGATAGACAGATGTAAAGATGATTAGATGGATGGACAGATGGATGGATGAAAAAACTATGGATAGACGGATAGATGGCTGGACACAACAAAGAACTGTAAAAAATTAGCTGCGACATAAAAACATAGATGGAGGGATGGATGGATAAACTGAGACAGATAAAACTATAGATTGAAGGATGGAAGGATGAGCTGTGAGACAAATAAAAAGAATGGATGGATGGATAGATGGATGGATGGATGGATGGATGGATGGATGGATGGATGGATGGATGGATGGATGGATGGATGGATGGGCTGTGAGACATAAAAAGATGTGATGGATGGATGGATGGATGGATGGATTAATGGATGGATGAATAAACTGAGACAAATAAAAAATGGATGAATTGATGAATGAATGGATGGAAGAATAAACAGACAGATAAAAAGGTGGATGGATGGATGGATGGATGGATGGATGGATGGATGGATGGATGGATGACCTGTGAGAGATAAAATATGCCTGGTTGAGTGGATGGATGGATCTGATGAATAGATGAACAGATGAATGTGTTTTAAGAGATGGATGGATGGATGGATAGATAGATGGATGGATGGATGAATACACAAATAAAAATGATTTATGGATGATTAATGAATGGATGAATAAACTGAGACAGATAAAAAATGGATAAATGGATGGATGGATGGATAGATGAACTGTAAGACTAAAAGGATGGATTGATGAATGGATGGATGGATGGGTGGAAGAATAAACAGACAGATAAAAATGTGGATGGATGGATGGGTGGATGGATGGATGGATGGATGGATGGATGGATGGATGGATGGATGGGCTGTGAGACATTAAAAGATGTGATGGATGAATGGATAAATAAACAAATAAAAAAAGTATGTATGGATGTATGGATGGATTAATGGATGGATGAATAAACTGACACAAATAAAAATGGATGAATTGATGAATGAATGGATGGAAGAATAAACAGACAGATAAAAAGGTGGATGATGGATGGAGGGATGAATGGATGACCTGTGAGACAGAAAATAAGCCTGGTTGGTTGAGTGGATGGATGGATCTGATGAATAGATGAACAGATGATTGTGTGTTAAGAGATGGATGGATGGATGAATAAACAAATAAAAATAATTTATGGATGGATGGATTAATGGATGGATGAATAAACTGAGACAGATAAAAAATGGATGGATGGATGGATGGATGGATATATGAACTAAGACTAAAAGGATGGATTGATGAATGGATGGATGGATGGATGGATGGATGGATGGATGGATGGAAGAATAAACAGACAGATAAAAAGGTGGATGGATGGATGGATGGATGGATGGATGGATGGATGGACGAATGGGTGGACGAATTAATGGACAGACAAACGGATGGATGGACTGACAGACAAACACAAATAAGATGGATGGATCAATGAGTGAATGAATAACCGAGACAAATATAAATGTGGATTAAGGGATGAATAGATGAGCTGTGAGACAGATAAAAAGATGGATGGATAGATGGATGGATGGATGGATGGATGGATGAGCTGTGAGACAGATAAAATATGCCTGGTTGGTTGAGTGGATGGATGGATCTGATGAATAGATGAACAGATGAATGTGTGTTAAGAGATGAATGGATGAATAGATGGATGTGTGTTAAGAGATGGATGGATAAATGGATAGACAGACAAACACATATAAAGATGGATGAAATGAGATATGACACAGATAAAAAAAGAATGGAGGGATGGAAGGAACCAGATACAGATGAATTTAATAAAATCCCTCAAGGTCCAGGTTAAAAAATAAATAAAAACTGCAATGTATTTAAATGTTTGCTTTAAGAAAATATATTTGCTAAAAGGTAACAGATCCCAAACTGCCCACAGTAGTAGAAAACCCCTATCAGTGTGTAAGAGACCACCCAGCAATGTGTGGAATTGCATTGAGCTGCTGGAGATCAAAATACGGTACAGGAGCAGAAGTATGTGCACATCCAAACATGCGTGCTGAGCATTTCATTGAAAACCATGAGCATTAATATAAAGTCTGACCTCCCTACGGATACTGCAGACAAGAACTGCAGACACAACAGCATCAACTTTTAGACAGCAATTTTGTAAGAACAGATTTCAAACTGTTCCGCTGCAGCTACTTACAGTTGAGGTCAGAATTTTTAGCCCACCTGTATATTCTTTTCCATTTCTGTTTAATGGAAAAAAGATTTTCACAAAACACATTTATAAACAAAATAGTTTTAATAACTCATTTCTAATAACTGATTTTTTTAATCTTTCCCATGATTACAGTATTTGACTAGATGGTCCCACTTTATATTAAGTGTCCTTAACTACTATGTACTTACATCAAAAAATAAATACAATGTACTTACTGTGTTCATAATGTATTTGAGAACACTTGTGGTGCTTTTGAGTTGGGATAGAGGTTGGGTTATGAACAGGTTTGGTGGTATGGGTAGGTTTAAGGGTGGGTTAAGGTGTAAGGGATGGTCAACAGTGTATTTACAAATGTAATTACAAAAGTTAATTACAGATGTAATTACATACATGTATTTAATCAAGCATAAGTACACAGTAAATACATGTATTTAAACAATAAGTACATTGTATCAAACTATTAATTCCTGTGTAAGTACATATTAGTTAAGGCCACTTAATATAAAGTGGGACCGACTAGATATTTTTTAGGATACTAGTAGGGGAGAGCGGGACGAAAGTAACATGGGGCGAAAGTAACAAATAGTTTTTCTCAAAGTCCTGTCAAACATTTGCTTTCCAGACAGCACAGCACATTCAGCATAACCCTTGATAAAGCTGCCAAATTTGACCTGATTTTGGGACTGTGTCCCACAGTTAGGTCTGAAATTAACTTAAGTTAACTTAAGTGCAGAAAGTAATAATTGTTGTGGTTCTTTTTTTCTTATTACAAGTTGTGTTTCTCTTTTTATGTCACACTAATGATCAATCTACAGGTTATTTAGTGCAGGAACACATCCTTAAGTTTGCAATCTCTGAGTTTTTTATTTTTATTTTTTGTTGTTATTAAGTAAATCAGGTTTAAATGGCAAGAGTTCCTGTGGGGAAGAATTTAAAACTGTTATTTATTTTCCACTACTAATAGACATACTTTATTTTTCACTTTTACATCAGTGTTTGCAGTGTTTGGATTCATATATTTTACAAAATGAATGCATATTGCCAATAATAGTACAAATTATTAAAAATAATGTAAAAAAAAAAATGTTTTGCATTTTGTATCGTTGGGTTGCTTTTGAATTTTTTGATGAGACTGAAATTTAAAATAAAAATGCAGTTGAATATTTTTTGCAAAAATAAAGGATACAATATGTTTGCTGTTAATTAATAATTAACAACAAAGTCCTTAACATTAATAAGGTCATTGTTATAATTGCCAGTGTTGTTGTCTCCGCTGGCGATCTACTTCCTGTAGTTTTTTGCAATCGCCAGAGGGTTTTGTATATGAGAGATTACTGCTGATAGAACTCCCAGAACTCCCTGCGTTCATCAACTCCTGCAACAGCTGACAATAATCTGGACACTCACTCACAAGCCCCTTTCACACAGTGATACCGGTAAATATCTGGAAAATATCCTGAACAACTTTACCAGTGGATTAAAAAAGCGCTGTTCACACAGGTGAGGGCGTTATGGAATTTTTCCAGAAAAACAATTCACACATCCATTCCAAAATACCTGAAAATTCTGACATCATTAACCAGAAATGAGCTCTAAACGGCTGCGCTTGTATTTGAAAACATTTGACTACATTTCAAACTCTGTGGATGGAGAAGGGTTGTGAACAACTTTGATGAAAATATATGGAGAAACACTTTCGCATGTCGTGATGTACATAATATGTGTGTGTGTGTGCTGGCACTCACTGGCTGCTTCAAGGGCACACGCGACGCGTCAAGCAAACTAAAGGACGCAGAGCTTGAAGGTAAACAAACAACAGCTTTTCATAAGCATCTTATTGATAAGAAGAAACAGAAACAATTTCTGACTAACATCTAGCAGCTGAATGTGTCTGGAAAAATATTCAAAGGCTTCTATTTTCATAAAACGCGCGACAGTGAATGCCTCTGAGTGTTCTGATGGGCTAAAGTAGACATCTCACATCAGCGCGTTCTAGAAGTAAACACACTCTTTCTGGCAAGCTTTCTTCTGCGTTCACAAAGAGCAGCAATCAGGCAATTTACCGGTAATGTTACAACTTGTCTTTCCGGAAAAAAACGGAACAAATTTACCGGTATTTTTAAAAAGGGCCTGTTCACACATACAGACCTTTCCAGAAAATTGACTGTAATTTTCTGGAAAGGTCTGTATGTGTGAAAGGGGCTACAGACACAGCTGCTCCTCATCTACACTGATTACAAGGACAATAAATACACCTCAACTTCATTGACACATTGCCGAGTCTTGTGTCTGTCACGAACATTAACAAGCATTTCTCCAGGTTAGTTTTCCTTTGTGTTTTAAGTCTTGTTTCTTGTCTTGACCTATTGCTGCACAGTCTGACCACTTGCCTGTGTATTAAACACGATTATTGGATTACCTTTATGATATTGTTTTGCTCCTGTATATGACCCTTACCTGTACGAACTCGATTAAAAAACTGCATGTGGATTCGCGTGGGTTTCCTCCGGGTACTCCGGTTTCCCCCACAGTCCAAAGACATGCTAGACAGGTGAATTGGGTAGGCTAAATTGTCCGTAGTGTATGAGTGTGTGTGTGTAGGTGTGGGTGTTGCCCAGAGATGGGTTGCGGCTGACAGGGCATCCGCTGCGTAAAAACTTGCTGGATAGGTTGACAGTTCATTCCGCTGTGGCGACCCCAGATTAATAAAGGGACTAAGCCGACAAGAAAATGAATGAATGAATGAAAATTTATTATTTTCTACATGAAAATAAAAAACCCTACATCCATGCCTTCGTCCCAGGTGGCTTTTTTCAGTTTATTCATGTCAATTAACATTTGTATAATGTTTTATACAGTATTATTTTTAGCAGTATTATTTATAATGTGCATATTTATACTTGTTTTAATAAAAACAGGTTTAGATTTGTCCACCTGTTGGGTTTTGGAGACGTATGCATCACCATATGGAGCATAAGAATATGATGTGTTTTTAGAAAATAACTCAGTTTATTCACCACACTTCGTTATTATTGTTCATTTATTAATTTGCTGGAAATTAGAACTGAATTTAGAACAAATCTTTGCGCTTAACAAATGAAAATCAAATATTTCAACCTTTCCTTACTTCACGAAAGTAAAGGAGTAAAGTAAAGAGTAAAAGTAAAGACAAAGTAGAGGCCGAATGAAGGAGGCTTATTCTTTATCCTCGCGCTGCAGATGATCTGTTTAACTGTTTTCTCGCAAGTGAAGGGTTCAGTTTTTCAGCTTACAAAGTCTGCAATGTAAATAGCAAATATGCCAAGACGGGACACAACTGATTCTTAAAGAGAATGGAAGATTAGACTTTGGTTTAATGCACATTATGCTCAATAAACACCCATAACCCGTTATGAGAATAAGAACAATCCTGTTGGACCATGCGCCGGGGTGCAGAGTGTATTTTTCCATCCTTACAACAGCAAAAGTGGATTTGGACGCTTTAAACTTTGCGCCTGGACTATTAAAATAAAGACCAGTAAATCTATCAAATGTTGTGGTGTTAAAAGTGCAATAACAACGTACAATTTAAGAGTTTTTTTATGAAAAATGGTACTTTCAACATTGCTCTCCCCTATTCATCTTAAAGTGACATTTAATGGATTAACTAAGCTAACTTGGGAGAGTAACTTGCCAAGTCTAAAGCATTATTTGTTCTGTAGACATTCATTTATTTATTCATTTATTTTCTTTTTGGCTTAGTCCTTTTATAAATCTGGGGTTGCCACAGCGAAATGAACGGTAACTTATCCAGCATATGCTTTACGCAGTGGATGCTCTTCCAGCTCCAACCTAATATCCTTACACTCTCATTTTACACTCTCAATTTAGCCTTCCCAATTCACCTGTAACACATGTCTTTGGACTGTGGGGGAAACCGGAGCACCCGGAGGAAACCCAAGAGAACGTGGAGAGAACATGCAAACTCTACACAAAAATGCCAACCAACCCGGCCGAGGCTCGAACCAGTGACCTTCTTGCTATAAGGCGAAAGCACCACCTATTGCGCCCCCGCATCGCCCTGTTCTGTGGACATTTGAAGAAAAAATTGCTAATATTATTGACCTTACAATGTTGTTGTTGTTGTTGTTGTTGTTTTATTAAAAACTGCTTTTATTGTAGCCAGAAAATGAAAAATAAGAGTTTCTTTACAAGAAAAAAATATTATAGGAAATACTATAAAACATTCTTTTCTCTGTTAAGCGTAATTAGGGAAATATTTTAAAAAGAAATTAAAATTCACTGGAGGGCGAATAATTGTGAAATAAATGTAACCTCTGTACAGTAAATCAACTGCTACATTGTCCCCAAGCCTCGAAGGGAAGCTTCCCCACTCTTTACTTTCTGATTTGTACAATTAAATTTCACCAGCAAACACAATTTCCTGTGCATTTCCTATGTCATACGCAATTACAGTGAACAGGAGCGCACATAATATCATTCCAACCATTTAATCCTAATCAGATCTTAACAAGAGAATGATACAGCTAATTAATTCATTAAAACTAGGTGTGGGTGAAAGAAACACATTCCCAGCCCACCAGGAGTTATCGTCCCAGGCGGAAACAAGCATTATGAATTTCACTTTGAGTTTGCATAATGCGACCTTGTTATGTACATAAAACAAAGCAAAATAAACCCACAGTCATAATAATACTCCAGTTATGAGAACATGCGGGCTGATAATCGTGAGAGACAATAACATCAGCCACACTGCGCCTGCTAATTAAGACTTTACTGACAGATGAAGAAAGTACGGGGGAAGTTTATGGAGAGTTTACGGGTAACAGCAGATTTATTCAGCTCTAAAATCTAGTCTTGTGTGAAGACTTATATTGGCATCGGCTGAATTAATCAAGTAAATATCATATTCATGTTAATGATATACAGTATACTCATACAGTAATGTACTTTTGACTACTGGCATAATCTTAGCAGCCTATTCAGCCCACTTACACATGTGCAGCCCACTGTTACATCACAGCATGTGTAAGCGGGCTAAATAAGCTGAAGCATTCATTACAATTTCTGTCTCTGAAAGTCACTTATTCTATATATCTGCAAAAAGGATTTGTATATTGTTTTTAAGTACACTGTTAGACATTTCTGTAAATTACACAGTTATTTACTGTATTTCACCCAGTGTAATACTGCAAATTCCTTTTACAGTAAATAACTGTATTTACCGTTGCATTATGGGAATTTAGTGTGACGTCGAACAACATATACAGCGATGTACTGTATTTGTAAAAATTTGTGTATTGTACTGTATTTTCCACAACTGCTTCAACGCCACCTTGCGGCGATTCGACTACTCTGCACCACATTTTGCCTGAGGACCCTGGAGCAATTCTGGAGGACAATTTATTAGTGTGCCTGAAGAACATACTGGATTTAACAAACTTTACTCTGGTAAGCTGAGGCAGTGTTTCATTTTACAGAATGTTTTGTGGACGAGAATAGAACAAAGTAAAGTATAAAGTTGGCTATTATTATTTTCTCTGGCTTGGCGTTATTTCGCCCATTTGAGAAATATATCATCTATTAAGATGTTACCTTTATTTAATTTATTACATTAACACTACTATTACTTTAAATAAGACTGTTTATGATTATTAGCCATTGTTCTCGTCATATCTTTTTATTTATTTACATAGGAACCGGTGTTGCAGCGGGTTTTGGTTTAGGAGGGAACCAGAGGTATGCAGACAGTTTTGGAGGACACTGGCTGTTTCTCAATATGTGTTCTTCAGCGGTCTTGCGTCCTCGTGTTCTCGTGAAACGTCATCATCAGCTGCCTAAGTTCAGTTCCAATACTCAAGACCGCAAGTACGGAGGACGCGTGAAACTTCCCGGATGTGTTCTTGATATCGAGGACGCACTGATGCTGACTTGAGCACCGAACTCGCTCTGGAAGTCCCAGAAGTCATTGCGACTGAAGGTGGGAAGCGCTGCATTTTATTTAGATTTATTATTAAAGTTTAGAGATATCACTTATTTACCTCAGGAGTTTCCCTAAATGAAACGGTGAAAGTAAACATTAACATGAACATCTTAATAAAGGAATAAACACATTAAGGGTTGTTTGTTTGCTGACCTTCCTTTTTAAAATCTGTTTTATTTATATTGTGCAACATATATTTCTAATGTTTTTATGCAAAGTATATATTTTGAAGAGAGGAAAAACAATAAATCGTTGTATGAGTGCTGTAATGTTTAAATAATTTCCATTTAAAACACGTGAAGGTCACATGACCATCAGGAAGAACGCAGCATCCCATTTCTCAAAGGACGCGTTCTCTGCCCTCGCGGTCTCCTGAGTTCGTTCTTCCGAGGACACCTGGCAAGACCGCACTCTACAAGAACGCAAGTCCATTCTCTGCGTTCTTGGAATTGAGAAACAGCAGTTGTCTCGTGCTAAGTTGCTGTTTCTCAATTCCAAGAACGCAGAGAATGGACTTGCGTTCTTGTAGAGTGCGGTCTTGCCAGGTGTCCTCGGAAGAACGAACTCAGGAGACCGCGAGGGCAGAGAACGCGTCCTTTGAGAAATGGGATGCTGCGTTCTTCCTGATGGTCATGTGACCTTCACGTGTTTTAAATGGAAATTATTTAAACATTACAGCACTCATACAACGATTTATTGTTTTTCCTCTCTTCAAAATATATACTTTGCATAAAAACATTAGAAATATATGTTGCACAATATAAATAAAACAGATTTTAAAAAGGAAGGTCAGCAAACAAACAACCCTTAATGTGTTTATTCCTTTATTAAGATGTTCATGTTAATGTTTACTTTCACCGTTTCATTTAGGGAAACTCCTGAGGTAAATAAGTGATATCTCTAAACTTTAATAATAAATCTAAATAAAATGCAGCGCTTCCCACCTTCAGTCGCAATGACTTCTGGGACTTCCAGAGCGAGTTCGGTGCTCAAGTCAGCATCAGTGCGTCCTCGATATCAAGAACACATCCGGGAAGTTTCACGCGTCCTCCGTACTTGCGGTCTTGAGTATTGGAACTGAACTTAGGCAGCTGATGATGACGTTTCACGAGAACACGAGGACGCAAGACCGCTGAAGAACACATATTGAGAAACAGCCAACGGTCCGGCAGACGTTGGCTGTTTCTCAATTCCAAAGAACGCAGAGAACGGACTTGTGTTCTTGTGGAGACCGGTCTTTCCAGGTGTCCTCGGAAGAACGAACTCAGGAGACCGCGAGGGCAGAGAACGCGTCCTTTGAGAAATGGGATGCTGCGTTCTTCCTGATGGTCACATGACCTTCACGTGTTTTAAGTGGTAAATTATTTGAACATTACAGCCTTCATACAACGATTTATTGTTTTTCCCCTTTTCAAAATATATACTTTGCATAAAAACATTATAAATATATGTTGC
Organism: Danio rerio; assembly: GCF_052040795.2. Taxonomy (NCBI): domain Eukaryota; kingdom Metazoa; phylum Chordata; class Actinopteri; order Cypriniformes; family Danionidae; genus Danio; species Danio rerio. The sequence goes on from NC_141036.1 coordinate 53,691,973, forward strand.
ACAATATAAATAAAACAGATTTTAATACGAATTTCAGCAAACAAACACCCTTAATGTGTTTATTCCTTTATTAAGATGTTCATGTTAATATTTACTTTCACCGTTTCATTTAGGGAAACTCCTGAGGTAAATAATTCATATCTATGAACTTTAATAATAAATCTAGATAAAATGCAGCGCTTCCCACCTCCAGTCGCAATGACTTCTGGGACTTCCAGAGCTAGTTCGGTGCTCAAGTCTGCATCAGTGTGTCCTCGATATCAAGAACACATCCGGGAAGTTTCACGCGTCCTCCGTACTTGCGGTCTTGAGTATTGGAACTGAACTTAGGCAGCTGATGATGACGTTTCACGAGAACACGAGGACGCAAGACCGCTGAAGAACGCATATTGAGAAACAGCCAGTGTTTTCCCCCAGAAGAATATGAATGAAAGACCATCAAATAATCCAGGTAAAAGCGCGTCTGTCTGTGCTGACAACACTCGACATTGATTTGAGCACCTCTATTAGCATATGTTTGCTCGGCAACATTGGCTGAAGCGATCTTAAAATGGTAATGTTAACTGTTAGCTAAACTGAGCTAAGTTTATACTGAATTGGACTCAAACTCATTTTAACGTGCAACGTTTAAATTATATTGATTTATACTATATAACGTTATATATATATATATATTAGATGTTGTAAACTTATTTTTCTCTGGTTTAGAGTAACTTATAACGTTAGCTTGAGAAAATAACATCGCGACGTAACCTATAAGAACGTTAACGTAAATCTATACAATATGCATAGAGGTAAAGTTGGTTTTATATTCGCACATTCGTTCATTTAGAAGACTCTATACTGTTTACCATGTTACTTTAAATATTCGATCAGAATTAGCATGCCAGTATGACTTGAAATCAACATTAACACTGTTTATTTGACCGTGAGCATGTTGTACTTTGATAGTCATTAGCTGCTAAAATGATTTCGCTATTTAGAGTTTGCAAATAATACTTTTATGAAATTAAATTATTAAGGGGGAATCTGAATCTGCTAATATAAAACCAACTTTACCTCTATGCATTATGCTAATAACCACCTTTTTGCTATTTATTGTTTGCTAATTATTTTTTTATCACAACTCTTGACATTTGGTTTAACATAATTGTTACCATTATATTTTTTTCTGTTTAGATATGGCACTGGCACAGCAGCAGTTTTTGTCTGAAGAAACAAACAGCATTTCGAAGGAACATCTTGATCAGCACAGCCTTATGCTTAAAAAATAAGCAAGACCAGTAAGCAACCAAGGTAAACAAATAAAAAAAAAGTTGTGTGGAGGTTGTGGATTGTAGCATGGTATTCTTATCTGTATTTTTGGCTTTTTTATGGTCTCAATATAGAATACTGGGAGCTTGCCTGTGCAAACTGGACCTCATACAACAGTAAGTACTGTACATCTATTTGTTTCTCAATATAGTAACATTCCTTTTAATACAAAATGTGTCACATGTTTAGTTGCTAGCTAAATAAAAAATATTTGTATTAAATGTCTTTTTCCCCATTTCATGTTGCCTAAATATTTTGTAATAAATAAAATAATACAATTTTTTGTATAAATAATTCCAGAGGATGAAACAAAATGCACAGCAACAACCAGAGTGAGCCAGAAGAAGGCATGAGAAGTAGTGAAGAGAATGACAACCATGAACAACAGTCCTTCTTTCACCAGCAAACTGAGAACTTGGATTAGGTGAGACACTCTCAATAGTTGTATCAGTATTCAGTCTGTTTTAGTTTATTAGGAATACATAAAACAAATAGTCTAATCTGTCCTGCAGTGAATCAACCCATCACAAATGCTACAATGTTTTTGTAAAACCTTGTAAGGGAAAAAAATAAACAGGACATTCTGGTTAGTTATCTTTTAAACATGGTAGTGAGCAGGTTATGAGCAGGAGCCAGTTGCTCAGTACCAGCTGAAAACTACCCCAACCTAGCTGCCATGCTTCAAAATAATTAACCAGTATATGATTTATTTTTTTTAAACAAGCTTCTTCTATGCTTATGTTAGTCTGTTTGTCCTTATCCAGAGTTCTTCATAATCCTGGACTGGGCCAAATCCTGACCAGATGCTGTGGTGGTCATGGAGGAGTGAATCCTGAAAGACACACGTGATCAATGAGTTTCCGCATTGATCCAATGGGCCAGCCTGACCACCCGCTGGTGACCTTTCAAGCCTCCGGTGCCTAGACTGCGGCCTTGCACAAGTTTGGCTAGAGGAGAACTGGTCGTGCCCAACTGAGCCTGGTATCTCTCAAGGGCTTTTATTCTACACTTTCGTCAGTTGGTGAAGTTTGTTTCATGCCACTGTCGCCACTGGATCGCTTGGCTACAATTGGTGGATCGGTGGATTTGCTCTTCAGTGTTTGGACTTTCAGCAGTGACATTTACTGCTTCAATTCTGAAAACTGGACTGAAGCAGCTTCAATTTACAAGAACTTCTATGTTAAGCTGCTATGACATCATTGATCTACATTGTAAAAGTGCAATAGAAATAAAGATGAATTGCATTTGAACATGTGAATTCAGACCTTGTTGAGCATTTGACACCAGAACTAGTAATATTTTAAAGTTGGGTTGTTTCTGAGTCGGCTAATAGTTACAAATATTTATTTTTCCAACAATATGCAATTCAGAAGTTTAAATTTTTATTGTACATGTATGTTCTAGTGCTTTGTGTGATTTATTTATTTTTAATGTGTTGATTTTATTGCTTAATGTAATTTTCACACATTTTCCTTAAATGCTTTAAGCATTATTAATGTTTTAAAGAATGGAATATTTTGTAATTGTGTCTGGTTTAATGTCAGTAGTACTTAGTACAATTGGGTTTTTTTTCTCAACAATATGCAGGTCAGACACTTAAATTAGTTTTGTACATGTATGTTAATGTGCTTTGTCATTTTCAATGTTTTTTTTTTCTTAAAATAAAATATTTTGAATGATTGAAATGTAATGTTTTTACACATTTTTAAGCTTGTTTTAAGCATCTCCAATGTTTTAAATAGTGTTTATTTTGTTAATATTTTGTAATTGTGTTTTTTTTAGGTCTATAGTATTAAAATAATATTAATAAAATTATATTATAAAATATTTAGGACAAAATTAAAAGGTTTACAGTAGCTAACTGTTAACTTAGGTTTTTACAGTAGTTAACCATTTTCAACCACTACGGTAACATGCTGTAAACGGATTTACAGTTGTATACTGTAAATCTAAAATACAGTAACTTACTGGCAACAGTGTTGCCAGTAAGTTACTGTAAAAACCCTTTGAAATGTCTAACAGTGTAGGTGTGTGTATTATTATGAAATTTACTGCTATAATTTACCACTAATTTCCTTATTTCAGTATTCCATGTGCCATAATTCTTCAGAAATCATTCTAATATAATGATTTGCTGCTCGAGAAAGGTTTGTACTGTTTGTAAGTATTGTATGGAAAGTTTGACTGTGACAATTTCACATTTTATTTGATCTATTAGATTTCATAAAACCTAAAAGTTAATGTGTAAATTAAACTGAAGACTTTTTCATGCTGCATGCTACTAGATAATATAGAAGAGAATAGAAAGCAACGTTAAAATATAAGTAGAACAGAATACAGTATACCAAATTAAGATATATTGTAGCAGAACAGAATAAAATAGAAAAGAATAGAATAGAATAGAATAGAATAGAATAGAATGTGATCAAAACACAACAGGAGATAATAGCGCCTTTCACACAGTAATACTGGTAAATATCTGAAAAATTTCTGCAACAACTTTACCAATAAATTCAAAAAAGCACTGTTTACACATTCATTCCACGATACCGGTAAATTTGGACATTGTTAACCAGAAATGACCTCTAATTGGCTGTGCTTCTATTTGTAAACATAGAAGAGGTCAGCTTTTGTTAATGGTTTCACTTTTATACAATATGTGTGTGTGCTGGCGCTCACCAGAGCACTTCTTCACGTGCACACGCGTCAAGCAACTAAAGCAGAGCTTGAAAGTAAACAGCAGTTTATCATTAGCATTTTTTTATTATTTTTTTTTACACAGTTGACATTGAGAAGGAACATAGAAATGTTGTCTGACTGACATCTAGCAGCTAAATGTGTCTGGAAAAAAAATCAAAAGGCTTTTATTTTTGTAAACAGTGCGTATTCGAATATGGTGCTGGTAATTTTCAGGAAAGGTGTGTTTGTGTGTAAGGGGCTACTGTAGTAGAATAGAGCACAAAAGAAGAGAATGTAAGATAACAAAAAAATAAAATTAAATTGAATCAAGCTAAAAAGAATAGAATATGGTCAAAATACAACTAGAGAAGGGAATAGAATAGAACATAATGGAATAGAAGAGAATAAAGCAAAATAAAATATGGTCAAAATACAACAAGAGAAGGGAATATAAAAGAACATAATTGAATAGAACAGAATAAAGCAAAATAAAAGAAAAGGGAATAGAATAGAATAGAAAACAATTGAAAAAAATAACAGTGTAATAGAACAGAGCAGAATAGAATAAATTAAAATTACAAGAGAATAGAATAGAATAGAGCATAATAAAATAGAATAGAATAGAATAGAATTACAACAAGAAAATAGAACAGAATAGAATAGAGCATAATAGAATAGACTAGAATAGAATAGAGCATAATAGAATAGAATAGAATGGAATAGAATAGAGCATAAAATAATAGAATAGAATAGAATAGAATAGACTAGAATAGAATAGAGCATAATAGAATAGAATAGAATAGAATAGAATAGAATAGAATAGAATAGAATGGAATAGAATAGAGCATAATAGAATATATTAGAATAGCATAGAATAGAATAGAATAGAATAGAATAGAATAGAGCATAATAGAATAGAATAGAATAGAATAGAATAGAATAGAATAGAATAGAATAGAATAGAATAGAGCAGAATAGAATAGAATAGAATAGAATAGAATAGAGCATAATAGAATAGAATAGAATAGAATAGAGCATAATAGAATAGAATAGAATAGAATAGAATAGAATAGAGCATAATAGAATAGAATAGAATAGAATAGAGTATAATAGAATAGAATAGAGCATAAAAGAATATAATAGAATAAAATAGAATAGAGCATAATAGAATAGAATAGAATAGAATAGAATAGAATAGAATAGAATAGAATAGAGCATAATAGAATAGAATAGAATAGAGCATAATAGAATAGAATAGAATTACAACAAGAAAATAGAATAGAATAGAATAGAATAAAATGGAATAGAATATGATCAAATCACATAAAGAGAATAGAATAGAATACAATATAATATATCAGAATAGATTAGAATTACAACAATAGAATAGAATAGAATAGAATAGAATAGAATAGAATAGAATAGAAGAGAGCTTAATCAAATAGAATATGATTAAATTACAACAAGAGAATATAATATAATAGAAAAGAACAGAATAGAATAGATAAGAATAGAATAGAATAGAATAGAATAGA
>NC_141036.1:53887500-53957500 GCF_052040795.2 Danio rerio
CAGGTTAGGGTAATTAGGCACGGTATGGTGTAAGGATGGTTTGTTCTGTAGGTTATCAAAACAAAATATAGCTTAAACGGGCTAATAATATTGACCTTAAAATGTTTTTTTTTTTTATAAAAACTGCTTTTATTTTAGCCAAAATAAAACAAATAAGATTTTCTCCAGAAAAAAAAAAAAAAAAAAAAAACAGACATACTGTGACATGTTCCTTGCACTGTTAAACATCATTTAGGAAATATTTAAAAAAGGGAAGAAAAATAATCAAAGGGGGGCTAATAATTCAACTCTACATATTACAAAAAATCTGCAGACAAAGTAAATTAATATTATTATAAGTTATTTTTCCTCCACAATTTATCAGACATGCTTTGTTTTTTTAAACAAATCCAAAACCAATTATGTTTATTTTTACTTTTGTTTGTTTATAATACTGAGTATTTTTATTCCTCAGCATTCTTTCAACGCATCTAATTCCAAAAGAAAGAAAGAAAGAAAAAAAATGTTTCATATTCTTTCATCAAAATGCAATAACTTTCTCCTCCTCTGATGTAATCAAGACCGCAGGGGTGGGGAAAACAATATTAACCAATAATATCAGAGCGCATCTTTCCACAATCCAATCAAATCCCAAAAGGAAACAAATCAATTTCTATTGCAAACTGATCTCCAGCAGAATATCTCACATCGCTTTGAAACGCGTCACATGGTGCAACTTCGCTTGAAGGACCTTTTAATGCGTTGAAAATGCCGTTTCGTGCTCCTACGATTTCATTTTTTTTTACTTAAGACTCTGAAATTGAATTAGAGGAGCTGAAGTTAATGATTTGATGAGCATATTTCTCACCTGCCTCAAGGCAATTAGCAGAAAATTGTGTGGTGAAGTCCAGCGGGACATTAAGAAGGTTGAGCGAAACCATATGCAAATATAAATGTGTGGTTAAGCAGAGGTCAGTCAATGTGCTGAGGAGCATCAGCCTTGGTCTGAGGATGACCAAAATAAACCCAAAACCACAACAGACTTTATATCATATGATAAATAGAAGGAACAAAAATGGATATAATTCAATGATATGATATGATATGATATGATATGATATGATATGATATGATATGATATGATATGATATATGATATGATATGATATGATATGATATGATATGATATGATATGATATGATATGATATGATATGATATGATATGATATGATATGATATAATATGATATGATATGGGCAGGACGGTGGCCTCACAGCAAGAAACTCGCTGGATTAAGCCCCAGCTAGGTCAATTAGTGTTTCTATGTGGAGTTTGCATATTCTCCCCGTGTTCGCGTGGGTTTCCTCCAGGTGCTCCAGTTTCCCCCACAAGTACAAAGACATGCGCTGTAGGTAAAATGGGTAGGCTAAATTGTTCGTAGTATATGTGTGTGACTGAAAATGTATGAATGTTTTCCATTGATAGGTTGCAGCTGGAAGGGCATCCGCTGCGTAAAACATATACTGGATATGTTGGCGGTTCATTCCGCTGTGGCGACCCCAGATAAATAAAGGGAATACGTCGGGAAAAAATTATGATATGATATGATATGATATGATATGATATGATATGATATGATATATGGATCACAGTTTACAATAAGGTTTCATTGGCTATTGTTAGTTAATTACTAACATGAACTACTTATAAACATTTAATGAGGGATTTACAATGCATAAATAGTCCTCACTTTAGATTAGGTCACAAAACTGTATGAAGTTGAGTTAATAAAGCATTTTTTAACATACAGTGTAACTATAACTATATGCATGATTAATAAGATGCATAAATGTAAAACTGAATAGTTTATTATTAATCTACTTATACACTCACTGGCCACTTTATTAGGTACACCTTGCTAGTACCAGGTTGGATTCCCTTTTGCATTCAGAACTGCTTTAATCCTTCGTGGCATAGATTCAACAAGATACTGGAAATATTCCTCTGAGATTTTGGTCCATATTGACATGATAGTATCAGGCAGTTGCTGCAGATTTGTTGTCTGCACATCCATGATGCGAATCTCTCGTTCCACCACATCCCAAAGGTGCTCTATTGGATTGAGTTCTGGTGACTATGGAGGCCATTTTAGTACAGTGAACTCATTGTCATGTTCAAGAAATCTGACTGAGATGATTCACACTCTATGACATGGCGTGTTTTTTACTGGAATTGCCATCAGAAGATGGGTACACTGTGGTCATAAAGGGATGGACATGGTCAGCAACAATACTCAGGTAGACTATGGGGTTGACACAAGGCTCAATTGGCACTAATGGGCCCAAAGTGTACCAAGAACATATCCCCCACACCATTACACAACCACCACCAGCCTGAACCATTGACACAAGGCAGGATGGGTCCATGCTTTCATGTTGTTGATGCCAAACTCTGACCCTACCATCCAAATGTCGAGAAATAGAGACTCATCAGACCAGGCAACGTTTTTGTAATCTTCTATTGTCCAATTTTGGTGAGCCTGTGTGAATTGTAGCCTCAGTTTCCTGTTCTTAGCTGACAGGAGTGGCACAATGTATAATGTGCTTATAAGCATATTAATGTAAACTTAACAAATAACAAAAAAAATTATTAGCTAATGTTAAACCCTCAGGGGTCTGAGGTGATTTTGAGGCCGTGAGATGTTTTGACAAGTCCTAACATTTGTGCTTATTTCAACTACTCATTAAACCGTTTTGTCCAACAAGTATTATCTTATTTAGCACAAACTGTGCTACAATAATATGTGAGAAAGGTGGGTATATATGCTTGTGTTTTTTAGAATAAAATTATTATATGAAATTAGTAAGTTTTAGAGAAAAAAAATGTAGTTCAAATAAGATCCAAAAAAACATACTGAATGGGCCTGAATAAGACTTTTGAGTAATAAGTAGTGTAGGCTAGAATATTTACTTCACAATCATGTGACAATTATTCTGTTCCCTCATTCAAAGAAAACATTACAATCATTTACATTCTGTAAAGTCTGTTTTGGGTCAGAATACTGTATGCATGAGTGACAATGGCCATAAATAATTCACACCTGGAGAGACAAAAGAAACTTCCCCACTAGCTAATGTTCACCCATCAATTGCATTGTAAAGCAATGTCTAGCTGCAAAAGCTAGCCCAAACTATTTGTTAATGCTTGTTGTATTATGACCATGTAAACACTATGTGTAAACAATGTATGTGCACTTATGATGCATAAATGATTCATAGTGTGTAGTTATTAATTGTTGTTGTAAAATAATATATGATGTCATCATGGCAAAGACAAAAAAAAAATCATTTAAATTTTAAAACTAATTTTTGTTTTAAAATATGTCAAAGATATCGCTTTATTAAACAGCAATTGGGAGATATTTGAAAAATAATACATTTTACAGGAGATCTAATAACGACTTCAATCATCATTTTATCAATGTTAATTTGATCATATTTCCCACCAAATTAAATAAAAATCTAATTAAACCAACCAACCAACCAATCAATCAAATCAAAAGCAAATCAATCAAATCAATCAATCCATTAATCCATCAATAAAACAATCCATCAATTCATTAATCCCTCCATCAGTACAATCAAAGGAGTTTTAATAAAATGTTTAGGATCCTAGTTTAAGCCTCATTGGCCACTGTGAAAATAGAAACTGCAACACGGCTGAAATAATCTTGTTAATTGTTGTTTGTATTGAAAAAACAAACAAAAAAAAACTTTAGTGCCTGTCGACATGCAGCCAGCGGATCTGAGGGATTAATTACCACCACTGAAGAACAATCAAACACTGTAAAAAATAAACGTGAAGTATCCCAAAGAGAAGCTAGTAAGAGATTGTCTGTGTTATTGGTTTTTGCAGGATGACTGGGGGTCTGCATTTACACACAAACACACAACTAAAAACATTTATTTTACTTTGATATGGAAATGAGACATGCAGTATAGCATACCGCTATTTAAAATGAATCCCTTCCTACCACTATTATTGCATGAATTGGTGGTGTATACTAGAATACAAAAGCAACACATAAAATGTATTACTGATATAATAATTTAGACCTTTTATACAGTATTATTATTATATCCCTCATTCATTGCAGCTGCAAAGAGGTGGAAAAACATGCACACATGCAATGTATTTCGAAATCATTCAATCATTAATTTTCTTTTCAGCTTAGTACCTTTATTAATCAGGGGTCACAACAGCGGAACAAACCACCAACATATGCAATATGTTTCAGGTGGTGGATGCCCTTGCAGCGACAAACCAACACTGGGAAAAACCCATACACTCTTGCATTCACACACATACACTACGGCCAAATTAGCTTACTCAATTCACCTACAGCGCATGTCTTTGGACTGTGGAGGAAACCGGAGCACCCGGAGGAATCCCACACCAGCACAGGTAGAACATGCAAACTCCACACAGAAATGCCAAATGACCCAGCTGGGGCTCGAACCATCGAACTTCTTGCTTAGAGGCGATTGTGCTACCCACTACACCACCATCACGCCATATTTTAAAAGACCGTACATTATTAATTCAGATACAATCAACTTTAAAAGCATACAGTTTTTCTTTTCACTGTTGATTTAAATGTGAAGTTGCCATTCGTAATTCTTTATGCAATTATAGCTCTGTCATTTATTAAAGCCGTTGAGTGCACATGAATTAATTATGCACTGGGCTTTTCCTCCCATAGACTTCTATTCATACGCACACAAATGCGTCAGACCGGAAACGCAGGTTCATGCGTTAAGTTTCACAGGTTGCTGCGGTGCAAAGTTCAAGCTTGGTGAACTCTGGCCCCGTTTACACTAGTGCGTTTTAGTTTTAAAACGGCGTTGTAGAATGAAAACGATCCGCGTCCACACTCGCGTTTTACCCAGCGTTTCTGAACAGCTCTTCGTCCACACCAAAACGCTGAAAACGCACATCACGTGACCACACACACACTCTCGGGCAAGCGCTCCAGCATTTCTACCCAGATGAGAGCTCTGCTTGTCGGACTGCTCATCAAGCATCTCCCGCTGGATCTAATCTCACTATATTTGCTGAACGTGATATTTCATTCATGTTGTTGTCTTTATCTGACGACATAGGCCAATTCCCTGACTTTGGTCATTGGAATCTATTAAGTTACTTGTTCACGGGTAACATGTTTTGGTTAAGTGCAAAGATAAGTTAATGATTAATCCAGGTATATTGACTGATCGCTTGCCTTTATTTCCTACAATGTATAAACTTATTGTATGTTATACTTTTATAATTGTCGATTATTAAAACTGATATTCAGCAAAAGAGAGGGTGCGTTTCGTATTTTCACTGAAATTACAGGAGGCAGTTGTTATAGGCTCCGTTTTGTTATAAATAACCACACAGTGAAGATGACGCTCATATATGCAGCACGGCGCCTCAACATTTCTGCTGTCTGTTAAGTTGCTAATATTAAAAAGAAAATAGGCAGTTCCTTAAAACATGTATACATTTTATTGTTGAGAAAGTGAAACAACGTAGCCAAGGTGATGTGAATGAAGTTATAATGTACACTGTTCCCTTTGAAGATTTACCCATGTCCTCGGTATGTTTTCCATATCAAACTGAGAAGGGGGAGACTGCAGCCTTGATCAAACTTGCAAAGTCTTAACTTACAAAAAGAGGATGCGAGACTGAACTGTGTGTGTTAGGCTACTTAATATTGAGGAAAAGCCCCAATCAGATAGGCGAACGTTTGCAGCCCTGCCTCCGTTTTCAGATGTCTCCGTCTTTTCCCATCCACACTGAGACGGAGCAGCAGCGTTTTAGAATGAAAACGGCCTTTCCAGCGTTTTCAAAAAGCTCCGTTTTCGGCGCTCGAGAACTCCGGCGTAGTGTGGACGGATGGCGTAACCGTTTCAAACTAAAACGCACTAGTGTAAACGGGGCCTCTGACTTGCGAAATCGCATCACTTGAGGCCAACCGAGGATCAAAACATGACCTCTCTAGACAAAAAATTAAAACATGGAGCAAATCGCTCGCTTTTTTAATGTCTAATAATCTTGTTTATTCCCGCCCCTTTTCGCAGAGCCGCACGACAGAATTTCGCATTATCAAACTCTAGTGTGACCGCAGCTTTATTTGCAGGTAACACTGTGGCTCAGTGGTTAGCACTTTCACCTCACAGCAAGAAACTCGCTGGTTTAAGTACCGGTTGGACCGGTTGGCACTTCTATGTGGAGTTTGCAAGTTCTCCTTGTGTTGGCGTGGGTTTCCCCACAGTCCAAAGACATGTGCTACTGGTGAACTGTGTAAACTAAATTGTCTGTAGTGTATGTGTGTGAATAAGTGTGTATAAATCGTCTTTCGCATGAGACCTTAAACCGAGGTCCCGACTCTCTGTGGTCGTTAAAAATCCCAGAATGTCCTTCGATAAGAGTAGGGGTTTCACCCTGGCATCCTGGCCAAATCTGCCCTCTGGCCTCTGTCCATCATGGCCTCCTAACCATCCCCATATTCAATTGGCTTCATCACTGTCTCCTCTCCACCAATCAGCTGGTGTGTGGTGTGCGGTCTGGCGCAAAATGGCTGCCGTCGCGTCATCCAGGTGGATGCTGCACACTGGTGGTGGATGAGGAGATCCCCTCCAGTGCCCAGAAAAGCGCTATATGAATGTAAGGAATTATTATTATTATTATTATTATTATTATTATTATTATTATTATTATTATTATTATTATTATTATTATTAAATCTTCCCCTGTACTGGGTTGCAGCTGTAAGGGCATCCACTGTGTAAAACACATTCTGGATAAGTTAGTGGTTCATTCCACTATGGCGACCCCTGATAAATAAAGGGACTAAGCCAAAGGAAAGTGAATGAACATTGTAATGTCTTCCTTCTCTCCATAGCTTGTTGGTTTGGTTCGTGGCTTAAAGCACTTTTACAAAAACCTTTCCAAAATCTCCATAAATTTGGTTGAAATTATGGGAGTTTTCAGAGATATATAACAAAACGGGAGGGTGGCGGGAGATGGGTCTGAAATACAGGAGATTTCTGGGAAAAACAGCAGTGTTGGCAGGTATGCTCACACATACACTCTGCACTACTTCAATATTGTTGATGAGCCATGATGGGCATTTCCCGCTGTCTCGTGCTGAATGATGTCGACCAATCACAACAGACTGTCATCGGTCCAATCAGCGCAAATTAGCATTGCGCTAAGGAAGGGTTTGGGAACGAATTAATTATTTAACGAATTATATGGGAGTGGCTGGGATAATTATGTAAAAATAAATGCATATCATAAAACAATGGAAGTGTTTTTTTGTTTTTTTTTTGACCTTGCATGCATAGTCTGTTATTGGAGACCCTCAAAACCAAAATATAATCCAATTTAATGTGTAATAGGAGCTCTTTAACTACAACTGTTTATTAAGTTAATGGTTTTACACTGATTAGAACTTGTGATGAGGTCTTAAAATATTCAGAGAAGGTCTTTAAAAAGTCTTATAAAGGTATTAAAATTATCTTTAGGATTTCTGCATATACCCTGCTTTAGATTGATTTTAAGAAATCTGACAACAACAACAAAAAAAGCCAAATTAAATAAAATCAAAAGGTTACAAACAGTTAATCATAATTTTCATCGTGATTCAATATTTAGAGTGCATTACAGAATTATAAGATAAGAATGCTCTGCAAACATATTTGTCTGAAGCCAGAATCCCCGTTTTAAGCTGAACTACTCCTTTAAAGCTCAGCATAATGATCTCAATAAAGATTTACATCAATTTCCAGCAAATGGCTCCTCTTTTCCAGCTGACATGTCATTCATCAAGCGTCTTACCACTGACCAAAGAGCCTGAGCTTTTCATCCCGAGACTTGTAAGACTTGAATTATGGCTACAAGACGACACTGTACATCAAAGAAAGTTGGTTCAACATCAGCGTGTGTGTGCGGCGGAGACACTTCAAAGTTAAATGACTGGGCAGACACTATTTAGGAGAAGCACGACAGGCCAATTACTCAAACACACGGCGCTCACACATCTGACCGGCTTACGTTATCCAATTAGCACGGTACGCTCTGAAGGTTGAGTAAATAAGAGCGCTTCATTCGGCCTCGCATACAAAGCGCCGTCAGAATTTCGTTGGAGAACCTGACGTTGTTGGGGTTTTTTTTTTTGTCTTAATCTGTATTTGACTACGGCCACGTATCTCTAAAGCCGCCCGCTGAGAGGAGAAAGCGACAGATATGCTTTAGCAATTTCCCAAAATGCTTCACGAGAGACAAATGCATTACTCACGCTCAAACCGAATTCATTCATCAGGTCAAGAAATGTGTCTCCGAGTCATTTCTCATGCAAACGTATTCAGATCTCTGCAGGTACTCTAAGGGAAAAAGCGACGTTGTTATCGGAGCTGCTGGCTAAGGAAAGGACAGAACGCAATTTTTCATTCTGACTCTAATCTTGATTATGTTTTGAAGGCGCCGCCTCAGTTTATTGTTCATTGTTCATTCAAGGGTCATGAAACTCTATAACACATTCTTCGAGAGGCTGAAAGAACAGTTTGGCTTCTTAAAATATAACGAAAAGTACATTTCCAGCATTATTCGTCCATTTTCATACCCAAAGGCATGTGATTTTGATTTTCATTGCGTGGAACACAAAAGAAATAATTTTGCATTGTGCCGGTCAATCTCTTCCAAGCAATTAAGGAAAAAGAGGCCGACGCTTTGATGCTTTTGAAGCCTTTAAAGGATGCAAAAACACGATAAAAGCATCAAAAATGAAGTTCATGCAACTTTGGTGATTTACTCTTCTGTGTGAAGATCTAAGTTGTTGTTTTATACTGAAAATCCTTAAGACTCCATCCCCGTCAATTAGAAATTGTTCAGTTTGTAAACGAATCATTCAGACTAGGGCTGCTATGATGCGAATATTTCATTAGTCTAAAATGATCAAAGGCTTTTTACTACTTGTATTGAAATAATAATAATTGTAACCAGCTTTAATTACTGTATTTTGTTACAGCTAGGAAATATATTTCTCAAAGTTCAACTTATTGGTTAAAATTTTACAATTTAATTTAATATGAATGAAAAATGTTTATTGTGGTCATGACAAAAAGCAAAAATATAGTTGCTATGAAGAAATAGTAGTAAAACTAATTGATTTTTTTTATTTATCTATTTTTTTACTTTGGTTCAATTTAGGTTTGTATTGTATAAAACTTTTAGATATTAAAAAAGTTATAAGTATAATCAGTGTATCATTATAATAGTACAATTGGTTGAAGTTGAAAAAATGTATTTGGTATTAATCTAAATGTTTATTCTGCTGAAGGAAAAAGTTGCAGTTACTCAAAGGCAAAATCAATAGTTTAATTGCAAAAAACCTCTAAATACCTTGTGAAATTGTCCTCTAAAATGAGCATTTTCATCAAGCTCCTGTGTTTAGGTTCTGTTATATCACTTTTACGGCAAAGAATAAGTCCTTTCCCTTGTCTTTAAAGTGAAATATATCAACATAAACAAAGGAGGCTGAAAATTTTTTCATTTTTGAATGAAATTTCAGACGGCACTTAGAGGTTTTTGCATCTGAACTCTTCATATAATGTTTTTAATGAGACCATAAATTAATTTAATTGGTTCAACTTAAATATTTACTTTGCTTTTTATTTTTAAACTAAAATCAAAATTGTACTTTGTATTAAACTATGATACACTACCTTACCAAAAAAAGGTAGCCTTGTCGCCGATCCAAGTTTTAGAAACAACAAATAATAACCTAACTTTACAGCAAATTCTGTCGAGTAAAATTCACTCAGTTCAGAAAGTATTTGGTCCCTCTTTAAATAAGGGCAAACAGGTTGGTAATAGCTGCTGTTTGTGGAGTTGCTTATTGATCGAGTTGATCCTCTGCTGAGATTTTGAGAGATTCAATGTATCATATTTCAGTTGATTTCATCTAAGGATTTGACTGAAGTCATTTGTAGTTTTGTGTTTCTCTTCTGTTTCTGCTTATTAACAGCAAGTGTCCATCATCAGCGCTCAATCATCACCTAATTAATCCTTTTATTGTCTCATTAACTTGACTAACTTTAACTCAGTTTAGAGAGGGACCAAATACTATCTAAACTGAGTACATTTTACTCAGAGGATTTTGCTGTGTTCTAGTTAATCTTTTGTTTTCAGAAGTGGCTTATATGTAAGGCAAGATTACACTTATTTTACCATAATTAGATATGATCATGCCTTCTTTTTTAATTATTTAATTTGGACAGTAAGGTCTGACTTTGCCTTGGCAAAAGTCTTGTCACTGAACAGAAATAATGTCCAGTACAATATATTAAGTCATGGTGCAGTGAAAAAAGACTAAATATTGTGTCTGACTCCCATGAGCTTGGAGAACTGCATCCATACATCTCTGCAATGACTCAAATCACTTATTAATAAAGTCATCTGGAATTGCAAAGAAAGCGTATATATGTGATTTCTATCAAACCTCTTCAGATATTTCAGAACGCAGCAGCATGAGTGGTTTTTAATGAAGCTAAAAGAGAACATGTCACTCCGCTACTCATCCGTTTGCACTGGCTGCCAGTTGCTGCTCGCATCAAATTCAAAGCTCTGATGTTTGCTTACAATGAGATTTCTGCCTGCGCTCCTTCTTATTTGCTCTTACTTCTGCAGATTTATAGGCCCTCCAGAAACTTGCGTTCTGTGAATGAACGTCGCCTCGTGGTTCCATCCCAAAGAGGGAAGAAATCACTTTCCCGATCTCTGGCGCTAAATCTGCCCAGTTGGTGGAATGAACCTCCTAACTGCATCAGAACGGCAGAGTCACTCGCTGTCTTCAAGAAACGACTAAAAACTCAACTATTTGGTCTCCATTTTCCAAAAAAAAAAAAAAAGTGCTTCTTACACTGTCTTTGCATACCTGAAACTTATTCATAGGACTTATTCATTGTTCCTCTCATAGTTGTGTAATTTGCTTCCTTGTCCTCAGTTGTAAGTCGCTTTGGATAAAAGTGTCTGCTAAATGACTAAATGTAAATGTAAATGATTTAAATCTGAAAAGGCTGTGCCATATTTTTGCCTTTAAAATTACAGTGAAAAACTGTTCCACAGGTTGATTAAATAAAGACAGCATATTACTTTTGGGTGAACTCTTCCTTTCACCCCAGCGACTAATGCAAGCTTGATTACAGTACAGACAGTTCCTGCATTCTCTCTGTCTCCACAGGTTAACCTTTGCTTCAACGTGCTGAAAACCGACCTGTACTAAGAAAATGAGGCATTTCACCACACGTTCAGTCATATCCCCACAGTTCAGCCGCAATACTGTACACGTTCATCTCTTTAGTAGCTTTAGCTTGTTTGTAACATTAGCATAACCACAGCATGTAATTAGCTAGCTTGAAGAATAATCTTAAAGCCATAGACAATAGAGTCTGTGATTAGTCAAATCATTCATTCTTCGCAGCATTGTGAGATATTACGCTTGCCAGTAGTGTTTGAATAACAAGCATGGGTCCAAAAGCTATCAGCTAATGCGATCTTTACATTTTCTTTTCACAATTAACTAATTATCACACTGTAATGAAAGACTAATCAGACTCCTCAAACAGGAGGTCATCTTCTAATTGTCAATATCGTTTCATTAATCTGTGTGTTTTCCTTCTGGTTGTGCTCGCCATGCTATTTTTGGACAGCACGTTCTGAATGGAAAAAATGACAAATTGCGATGTCAGGTGGCGGCGGGATAAGTAACGTATCAAAGACATCTGCTTGAATTGCTTTGATAAATGGATTTTTTCCTGAACGTGTTGAAATCAGGGTCGCCACAGGAAAGCTAAATATTTCCCTATTTGATGGATACAAAAAAAAAAAGTTACATCCTGAGACAGAGGCTTCAGGGAGTTTTTGACAAAATCTTTGCTGTAGAAGGCAAATTGCTGATGTAGATGCTGATACACAAAATCTGATTAAAATTTAAAAGAGGAGGAAATTGTGAAAGGGATCCAGCTGGAGACCTCATGAAAACATTCGCCTGTGAGACTCAAATATAATATCTGCTGTTCAGTTAGATTCAGTGAAAACGCTGGGATGTATTTTTTATGGTAGTACATTTGTAAAAGGTTATAAAATTAACTTAAGGGGTCGTTCACACACACACACACAATATAGTTTATACAATTCACCTATAGCGCATGTGTTTGGACTGTGAGGGAAACACTTGCCTACATGGGGAGAACATGCAAACTCCACACAGAAATGCCAACTGACCCAGGTGAGGCTCGAACCAGCGATCTTCTTGCTGTGAGGTGACAGTGCTAACCACTGAGCCACCGTGCCACCAGCAAAGTTCTTTAAAGGGAAAAATAATCCCATAATTCTGATGACTCAACCTG
Source organism: Danio rerio (assembly GCF_052040795.2). Taxonomy (NCBI): domain Eukaryota; kingdom Metazoa; phylum Chordata; class Actinopteri; order Cypriniformes; family Danionidae; genus Danio; species Danio rerio. The sequence continues at coordinate 53,899,937 of NC_141036.1, forward strand.
CACCAAACAGACTCCATCCAATCAAATAGTCTCAAAAACTGCCCCTCCCCCAACACCATGTGCAAAAACTCTGATGTTAAAGGGATAGTTCACCCAAAACTGACTCACCATTTACTCTTGCTCAAGTAGATCTAAACGTTTATGAGTTTCGTTCTTCTGTGTGACACAAAGTGAAGTTTATTTATAAACAAATTTCGAGAGGATCACATGCTTATGATTGCTTGCAGCTGGCCCCGCATTATTCAATTTATGATTCACCAATCAGACGATTCCTAAGCCACTATAAATCCCCTAAGTTCCATATAACAGCCATCTTCGTTTAGAAGAATCCCCCCTTCCACCCCTACTCCTCCTCCTTTCCTAGATTGGTAGCACGGTGGCCCAGTGGCTAACCCTGTTGCCTCACAGCAAGAACGTCACTGGTTCTAGTCCTTACCAAGCCAGCTGACGTTTCTGTGCGGAGTTTACACATTCTCCCCATGCTCACGTGGGTTCCCTGGTTTCCTCTCACCGTCAAAAAAACATGCAACTTAAAGAATGTGGGTGAAATATCCCTTTAAAGTATACCCAAACTTCCAAAGTTCAAAAGTACATAAATTAAAGATGTACAAAACTTGATAAAGGTGGCATGGTGGCTCAGCGGTTAGCACTGTCACCTCACAGCAGGAGCTAGTTTAAGCCCCAGCTAAGCCAATTAACATTTCTGTGTGTGGAGTTTGCCTGTTTTCCCTGTGTTGGTGTGGGTTTCCCCCGGGAGCTTTTCCCCAAAGACATGTGCTATAGGTGAATTGAATAATTGATCGTAGTTTAGGAGTACGAATGTGAGTTATGGGTGTTTCCCAGTACTGGGTTGCAGCAAGAAGGGCATCCGCTACTTAAAATATATGCTGGATAAATTGGTGGTTCATTCCTCTGTGGGTCTAAGTAGAAGGAAAATGAATGAACAAATGAAATACTTCAAGAGTTATTAAAGATGTCAAAGCACATGTCCACAGACATAGTTCATGATTGATAAATCTGTCCTTCACAATAAACATGAGCACAAGCAGTAATCTCAGAACAAGTCATCCAGATACTTTAATCTGACAAACTTGTTCGAAGAACCAAACTAGTCGGAGACCATTTATCATGATTAAAATATCTGTCAAATCATCTCAGATGTTTTAAGCGAGGTACAAAGACTTGAATAGCATTCAAAAATTACCTTATTTACTACCAGGGCTGTTTATATTAAAGTTGATATTTTAGTCACACAATGCTGGCATTTCGTAACATCAAATTTTTACAAGGTGGGTCGTTAGCCCAGCGCTCATCCCCCAGCCTGAAGGACCAGGACATACACTAGACAATTTATCTTACCCATTTCGTCTATAGCACTTCTTTGGAAACCGGAGCACCCGGAGGAAACCCATGCCAACACAGGGAGAACATGCAAACTTCACACAGAAATGTCAACTGACCCAGTCAGGACTCGAACTAGCTATCTTCTTGCTGTGAGGCAACAGCGCTACTGACTGCACCACCATGCCACCCATCAAAAATGAACTACACTGTAAAAAAAAGGTGCTGCTGTCACGACCTGGCTCACTTCACACTCATAAACGCACAGGAATTATCTAACGATGTAGATTTATTTACATTGCACTCACTGGAAATACTGGAACATCAACATAAAGGAATCATGAGGTGCCGACAACATGGAAAGACATGCAGGAATGATGTATAATACCGCACCAAGAACTAAACCAAACTAAGAGGTATAAATACTAGGGACATGATTACATACAGGGGAGAGACACAGGTGACACTCATGAAATATTGGCCGTTTCTCAATAATCATTCTTGCGTTCTCGTGTTCTCGTGAAACGTCATCATCAGCTGCCTAAATTCAGTTCCAATACTCAAGACCGCAAGTATGGAGGACGTGTGAAACTTCCCGAATGTGATCTTGATATTGAGGACGCACCGATGCAGACTTGAGCACCAAGCTCGTTCTAGAAGTCCCAGAAGTCATTGCGACTGGAGGTGGAAAGCGCAACATTGTATTTAGATTTATTATTTATTATAGATTTATTATATTATTAAAGTTCAGAGATATGACTTATTTACCTCAGGAGTTTCTCTAAATGAAACGGTGAAAGTAAACATCACCATGAACATCTTAATAGATGAATAAACACATTAAGGGTGTTTGTTTGCTGAAATTCGTATTAAACTTATATATGTTTTATTTATTTTGTGCCGAGTATATTTATAATGCTTTTATGCAAAGTATATATTGTTAAAAGGGCAAAAACAATAAATCGTTGTATGAATGCTGCACTGTTTAAATAATTTACCATTTAAAACGCGTAAAGGTCATGTGACCATCAGAAAGAACGCAGCATCTCATTTCTCAATGGATGCGTTCTTTGCCTCCTGAGTTTGTTCTTATGAGGATACCTGGCAAGACCGGTCTCCACAAGAACACAGTCCGTTCTCTGCGTTCTTGGAATTGAGAAACAGCCATTAAAAAAACGGCAGGAACTAGAACAAAAGGGTCACATGATACAAACACACATGGAGCATGGAAAATGGGGGAAGATCACATGACATAAACACGGACCACATGCAACAACAACAAAGCCCCTGACAGCTGCTTTCATTTTTTTAGTTGAATCAAATTAACCTTCAATTCATTTCAACTTATATCAATTAAACTCACTAAAAGTATCAAATTAAACTTAAATGTAGTTTAATTTAAAATGTATTTAAAACTTGCTTAACATATTAAAATAAGTTCAATTGACTAAAACATTTTTAGTCATGTTAAAGTGACACATTCTTACCTAGACTTGGCATTTAATCTGTCTTAAATCTGATTCTTTTTCAACCCCTTCATTTCTTGAAGGGAAGGTTTTACTCAGGCAGGATTTATTCAACATTTGAATCTAAGCTCACACGATTTACATGCCAACACAAAACAAGACATCAGAAAACAATACAGCTTTTACTTCTGCTTTCATATAGCCACAATACTTCACTGACTACTTTTTATGTTGTTTATGTTAGAATCAGGACTGGAAAGAGAACATCATGTTGTTAATTTTCGTTCACCTTCAAACTCATTTCAGACGGCAGTCTAAATCCCATCTGAAATATGCACTTCAACAACACATTCCCTAATGTTTAAGAATTAGGCCAGCAGGCGTTTGGTGCATCTTAGAACACCTTCAACCAAATAAGTGTTTACACAATATAAGCAACCCAAAACGACATCAAAAAACAAATATATAAAAACTATAATAAAATTAACAAAACTATAATAAAATAGTTGTCAAAACTATAATAAAATTAACATCAAACTTTGAATTGAGTAAAAATTAAAAAATTGAGTAAAAGCAATGCAACTGTATATTCTACATCGAGCTCACATCTCTCCCTCATGGAGGCACTAGTTTAAAATGGAGTTGTCACCAATGTGTCTGAAATGCAAAACCGAGGAAGGAGACATTGTTCGTTGTTTCTGGCTTTGCAGGAAAATTCAAAAGTTCTGGGCCATGATTGAACAAGAAATTATTGGTAGTTTATCTATTAATATTGGTTGTGGCCCGAAGCATATGCTGCTTCGGATATTCAACGAGATTAATGTGGACAAACAGAAAAAATCACTTCGCAAGTTCCTGACATTATGTTCAAGAAAATGTATTCACCTTATCTGGATAACTGGCAAAACACCTACAAAGTGTTTATGGCACAGGGTAATACTTGAATATGTACCAGTGGACTACTTAACTTGTGTTTTACATGGCAAAGATGTTTTATTTCATGAGAGGTGGGATCCATTTTTGTAACATATGGGTAGCCCCGCCCAGAATCTGCGCGCGCAGAATTCAGCAGATTTTTTTGCAGATTTCCACAGATTTTTTAGCCCATCATTATTTCTGTTTATTTACTTGAGTAAATGTGTGTACATCTATATTTATTCAGTTTTTTACAATAATTTCAGAAATATTATTGAGTAATGTGAAAATGTTCATCGGATTTATGTACAATACAGTTTGTACAGTAATATTTTCTGTCTTTTGCTAAATATATTATATGACAAACTTGCTTTATTTACCAAATAATGTAAATCTAATTGGAATTGCATTTTAAACATTAAAAAAAAAGTTAAAATGAAATTATTTTTTATTTCACATATTAAGGTTTAGTTATGATACTCCCAAAATAATTACGCAGAAATCCGCAGACTTTTACCAAAATTCTCCGCAGAAATAGCAAAAAATGTCCGCAGATTCCGTCTGGATTGCAGTGCATTAATATGCAATATCTCTAATTTTATTAATATCTCTTTTTTCCTCATGTTCTGTTCACCTGTTTGTTGTTGTATCTGTATTGCTTAAAAATGTAATAAATACATTATTAAAAAAAAAAAACATCAAACTTTTGCATCAAATACAAGTCAAAATGCAATTAGAGGACTGTCATGCATTGTAGTGATAAAAAACTTAGCACAAATTTGGAAGTAATGAGATCAGACGATACTAACTGCTGAAGTTATTCCAGTTGTGTTATTTTTTTGGTATTTATCTGTAGGAAATCACTGAAGGCAATATACTATGTGATCATAACGATCTAATGTGGCAATAAGATTGTAACTGTATTGTGTATTTACACAGTGCCCATATTCATCTATGTAAATAAACCAAAAACAACATTAACATTATAGCAGACACTGTAAAAAGGTCAACCCCAGCCACTAGACATTACTGACGGGGTATTCTAGTGTCAACAAATGTCAGAATGTTGTAGGTCTGCTGTACAGGAGTTATGATTAGGGATTATAGGTCGCAAAATTTAGCGGGGATATTTAGCGGGGGTTTTTTTTTTAAGCATGATGGTAAAACATGAACGCGGTTATTAATATATTAAAACGTGTTTGTCGTAAAGATTTTCAGTGACGTTTTCAGTAGCTGAACAACACCACCGTGCATATAAACCCATACATGAACAAGAACACAATCTACATAAGCTTTGCGCGGCTAAAACAGTTTTAAAACAGACCTGTCTAAAAGAAATACTACAGTCGTGGTCTCAGCCTTCAGATCGTTGTTTTGAACTGCATAACGTCATTTCCCTCCAGCTTGTAAAAGTAACCCTATATTGATTCAGGGTTTAGAAAAATTTTGATGCTGTATTTTTGTCAGAAGCCATTTCAGAGACAATCTTTCTTTTAATGCATACAAGGCCACGTTGGTCTTTCAGAATGAAGTTCAGGTTGATGCAGAGTTTGCGGATGACTGTCAACGGTAGATCCCTGCTTCATGTGTGGCAACAAATGACATATCTGTCTGCTTAAAGAGGTAGCACAGAAATTCTAATTTAAATGTGTTGACAGAGAGTTTGAGTTACCTGTCATAATTGAGTTATTTGTCGGGCCAACAATATTTAATTAAACTTTTTTTTTGTTTTATGCCTAATCGAGAATCTAAAAATACATATAAATACATTTAGATCATTGACTTTAATCATTACTATTGGGCTGTGAAGAGACTTTTAGCCAGCACAACAAAAAAATGCTTCTGAAGACAATCACCTGCTGCACCTTTAAGAAAATCCATCCATACATCAATAACCCTCTCAAGGCAGGCGTTGCAGATTTGCAACAGTTAAAAATTAACTACCTTATTACTCCAGATACATATTTTATGAGTTTTTTTACTCAGAAGTACCACAGCAGGACTTGGTTGTCCATTAGCAACAAACAGTTTCCCCACTTGCACACCAGATGACACAAAAGACAAAAACTGTTCTTAGAGTACCACATGACAAAGTGACATGGAAACATGACCTACTCAATGAGGATTTGAGATATTGGATTTGGATCCCATATTGTTTTTGTTGTTGTTCTGCCACTGAAAAGCAATTTGTTACTTTGTTTGAAAAGTTGTATATAAAAAGTTATTGTTCATATCATATTCAGTCGTCAGTGTCTAATTACCACACTAGGCCAATGTTGCAAATCTGCAACATCCCAGAACGCCTTGCATGTGAAGGTCTCTCTCTAAAAAAAAATCAGGATTCTATTGTACTCCCCCATATGATAATTTTCCCCAAATATCAGATTTTTCCTGTTTCTAAAACTTAATTTGAGCCTGAGAGAAGTGAAACCATCAACAAAAGCCAGACCCCTTCTATGCTTACAATAACAAGCGCAGCCATTTAGAGGTCATTTCTGGTTAATGATGTCAGAATTTACCGGTATTTTGTAATAGATATGCGAGCGGTCTTTTCTGGAAAAATTCTCGAAACGTCCTTGGTAAAGTTGCTCCGGACATTTTCCGTATATTTACAGGTACCACAGTGTGAAAAAGGCTATTGTGATTGATTTTTGGTAATTTATTCCCCATAATTGCACTGGAAATTGATGCTAAAGTATGTGTGCACATCCAGGTGTGTAAAGTAAGTAAACTGAGCCTTCTCAAAAATGGTTTTACCCATACTTGAAATTGATCTTCTGCTTTACACATGATGGCAAACTGCTTTCAAAAACTTTGCTTGTCTTTTTTTAAAATACATGCATCATAAACTTTTTTCCTCACGTTCAAATTCAAATTGCACTTCTGCATCCAGTTTATCACCTTGATTCAAATTCAAAAACATTGGCAATGCATTTCTGAATAATGCACAACCTCGGTACATATAACACATCTCAAGGATTCTCCTTCTATTTCATGAGCATTATCTCACAATTCTGATAAACACCGTAACGCAGAGAGGAAGTCTGCATTGAATCAAACCTCACAGAGCAGCAGACATAATGGGGCTAGCACTCAATGGGACACAATAACATTTCAAGGAGAAGGTGGTTTGTTCAGAATAATACTGTATACCAACGCATCAACAAAGACAGATCAGACGGTCTGATTCATATATTATTTTTGCGTTTTGCTTTTTCCACCGGATGGAAATTCAAAAGCATCTATTATGAGATGTTAATGAAACGACTGTTCTGCCGTTCTTTCATCGAAGAGCTTTAGCCAATACTCATAAATGTTTGAGTAATTCCGTTAAAACCCAAAAACACGGTATAGCTGGCATCCCTGCCTTTGCATTCTTCATAAGATTAATGCCTTAATAACTGCAAATGAAGTGCCGTGTCTGCAGAAGAGCGGAAAAACTATTGATTTACTAAGAGCTCAGATAATGAAGGACTCGCTTTTATTCCACAATGTGTTTTTGTGAAGATTTGCTGTATTCAATCTAAGGTCTATTAAAGGGAGTATATAATGGAAAAACTTCAAATGCTCGGTGACCAGACTGTTGAAAAAGTGCCCGAACTCATTGTAAAAGTAGAGGAAGCTGCACTGTGAGAAAAGGATTTCGCAAAGTTTGAAGTAAAAGTAAGATTACTGGTGTATAGTTTACAAGAATGTAGGATTTTAAGTCATTTTTTGAGTGTTTCCAGAAGGCACACAACATCATAAGACGCTAATATTAGGTTAGATTTAGATCGTGACGTCAGGTGACTAAAATTCGGCGTCTAGCCAGTGTCTAAGGACAACGTTATTTTGATGTAAAATAATTAGGCCAAATGACGTTGATATTTGGTTGATTTTAGGTTGTGTTGGAAAGTGACCATTTCCCAGAGATGGGTTGCGGCTGGAAGCGCATCCGCTGCGTAAAAATGTGCTAGATGAGTTGGCGGTTCTTTCCGCTGTGGTGACCCCAGATTAATAAAGGGTCTAAGCCGACAAGAAAATGAATGAATGAATGAATGAATGAATAAATGAATGAATGAATGAATGAATGAATGAATGAATGAATGAATGAATGAATGAATGAATGAATGAATGGAAAGTGACCAAAATCCAACGTCGAGCCAACATCTTAAACCAACATCATATGGACGTCAAATACTGACATTTATTTGTCAGGTATGGCAACCAAAATCCAACATCTGATCATAGTGGAAACGTCCACACAATGTCAAGCTGTAACATTATTCGATATTTGGTTGACTAGGTTGGACATTGAGGATCTGACATCAACACAATTTTCATTTCCAAACACAATGCAACATCCCCATGATGTTGGGGTACAACGTCAATCTGATGTCCTGTTGACGTCCTGTGCCTGCTTGGATATTGATGCCATAGAAATGTTTGCTTTTCAGCAGATTACCACACTGTAAAATATAGATTCAATGATCAAGTCAACTTAATTTCCACCAGATGATTTATGACAGATTGTTGTAATATAAACAGAAAATCAGATGAGAATTAACTTTTAAAAAATACAACGCAGTAATCCTGCACAATGTTATGTGGACTTGGAGAAGGCATTCAACCGTGTCCCTCGTGGCATTCTGTGGAGGGTGGTCTGGGAGTATGGGGTGAGAGGCGTTCTGTTAAGGGCTGTCTTGTCCCTGTGTGGACAGAGTAGGAGTTTGGTTTGCATTGCCGGCAATAAGTCAGACTTGTTTCCAGTGCATGTTGGACTCCAGCAGAGCTGCTCTGTCGCCAGTTGTGTTTGTAATTTTTTATTGAGAGAACTTCAAAGCACAGCCTTGGGCTGGAGGGGTTCCGGTTTAGCAACCACAGGATTTCATTTCTGTTATTTGCAGACGATGTTGTTCTGATGGCTTCATTGAACATGGACCTTTGCTGCCGAGTGTGACGTGGCTGAGATGAGAATTAGCACCTTCAAGTTCGAGGCCATGGTGCTCCATCGGAAATAGGTGGTTTGCCCCCTCCAGGTTGGAGGAAAGTCCTTACCCCAGGTGGAGGAGTTCAAGTATCTAAGGGTTTTGTTCACGAGTGAGGGAAGGATGGAATGGAAGATTGAATGGCAAATTAGTGCAGCGGCAGCAGCGGTCGATGTACCTGTCTGTTGTGGTAAAGAAGGAGCTGAGCTGAAAGGCAAATCTCTCGATTTACCGGTCAATCTACGTTTCTACTTTCACCTAGGGTCATGACCGAAAGGACAAGATCTCGGATACAAGCAGCCTAAATGAGTTTCCTTCGCAGGGTGGCAGGGCGTACCCTTATAGATAGGGTGAGGGTGAAGTCAGCTGAGGTGGCTCGGGCATCTGTTTTGTATGACTCCTGGATGCCTACCTAGGGAAGTGTTTCAGGCATGTCCTATGATAGGAGGCTTTGGGGAAGTTTCAGGACATACTGGAGGGACTATGACTCTCAACTGGCCTGGAAAGGCCTAGGGATCCCCACGGAGGAGCTGGAGGAAGTTTCTTTGTATGGGTGACGTCAGGCATTGCTGAACTACATTGTGAATCCGTCTCCGCCGCTTCAGTGGCGTTGCTCGCTGCAGAAGTTGGGAACTTCTCGACTTTTCAAGCGCCAACGGACGCATCAGCCAATCAGATCGCTTTATGCAAATACACCAGCTCAAATAGAAGTTGATTGCGGACTACTCATTGGCTGACACTGCTATGACCATCGCGTCAGCCCTAACTTCAGACTCGCCTTCTGTCAAGCATTGACTCTGAAGCTCCATGTGAATCGGGTGTAAGACTGCTGTCCCCACGACCCGGCCCCGGAAAAGCGTATGAAAACGAATGAATGAATGAATGAATGTATAGAAAAAGTATCGTTATTGTGATAATAGAATATCTAATATCCATTTTTCAGAGAAATGCAATAAAATAATTTTATGTCCCAAGCATTTGTGTGCGCATCCATAGGTTGTTTATCCAAATCTGACCAATTAGACTGGGATCTTTAATATTTACATTTCCACATACACAGTAGTTGCTGTAAAGTAACACTAGAGCTTAAAATAAATAGTAAATGCAGAGAGACAAGAACATTACAACAACCAAGAGGTAAAAGGTTTTTAAATAATCTGATTTAATTATTTAATATAATTGCTTAGCTCAGAAAAATATATATTACCTGTATATTTTAGTGTGATCATTAAATAAATAAATGTTTTTATAGCTGATAAAATAGCATTTTTAAAGTTAGTTATGATAATATTGTTATCTAAACAATCGATAACATTGATTATTTCAGAGTATCGTGCAGCCCTAAAATGCAGACAATCTTAGTTCTTCTCTAATGCAATACTATAAAAGTACAATAGAATACAGTATTTACTGTATACAGAATAACTACAACAACAAAAGAGCATCCTAAAATATATACGTGTAAACAGCTTTTCCAAAATGCATTAAGTTATTCCCAAAATGAGCACATACAGTCAACAACAATACCGTCTGTACCTCGCCCTATGGAAATTGTCGGTAAAAGTCAGTAACAAGAGTTAATTATAACAGTACAGTATGCTGAAATGGTTATGCTCACATATACCAATGTTATCAGTTGCAATTGTCATAAAATGAGACATTTCTCATTGCTTCCATTCTGAATCACAAGTGTGGCAGATTTTAATCAGGGTCATTTAACAATTTAATCTAAAATGTAATCTAAAAGAAAACAGATAAAAATGCTTCACGTTGCTATTCTAGCCTATGCAAGCACAATGCTGAAAAACTAGAAACAATAACCAACGGGGGGAGGAGATTAACAAAAAAGCCAAACAGTTTCCAGCATAAAAATCAATCCAGCTGCACTGTACCACTTTCTAAATCATCTGCGACACCGAATACAAACAACAAATGGAGACACTCAGAGAAAAACAAACACTTTAGATGAAATGCTTCTTTTTTTGATAACTGTCTGCCATTTTAATGGAGGGATTAGTGAGGAAATGACATCAGCGCAATATGCTGCATATTTCGCAATCTGTTTGGCCAATGAAGCGTCAGGTTTCGGATGCAGAGTTTGTGAAGCCCAGATTGGCATAAAATAAATACGTTCAATCATGGTAATTGCCACGAGTGAATTTCAGCTACCTGAACGCAGGGGGTCTTGCTGATTTTTGCTGCTGGCTGGTGGAGACTTTCACAGCAATAATTGGTTTACCCTTTAATTAGAGGAGAGTTAGTGCAGGTTAATTTTGTGTGCTTTTAAGCAGTTAGAGGAGTTTCGGGCCCATGTTTCGGCAGTAATCAGCTCTGTAATTCGCAAATGAGCAGTGTATGGGTAATGCAGCTACACGGCTCTGCGGATACTTGATTCACTACATTTTGTAGATAAATTAGTAATGCTAAACTTTATAATTGGCTTTTTTTCTGGAAACCACTTTTAAAGTCACACTGTGTTCTCTTTTCACATTTAAACTTAAAATAGCGAATGGAATAATGTTCACTTATCTGTTTGAGAGTAGGGAAAAGTATGATTGTATGTATAGCTATGAAAAAAGTTCTAGCTGCTCATATTAAAAGAGACTTTTGCCAAGACATTTTGAATCATTTCATGCTCCCAAGTTTGTAATAACAGTTTGGGGATTCCTGCTCCAACGTGATTGGATAAGTTAGTTTTTTTTGTTAATGTGTGTTGAGGAATTGGTCTGGCCTGCACAGAGTCCTGACCTCAACCCGATTTAACATGTTTGTGAAGAATTAGAGGGAAGACTATGAACCAGGCCCTCTCATTCAAAACAAAATGTCTGACCTCACCAATGTGCATTAAAAGAATAGTCAAAAACTCGTAAACATTTTGTGGAAAGCCTTCCCAGAAAATGTTAATCTATTATAGCTATACAGGGAGGGCAGGAATCGTATTAAACTCTACAGATAAAAATTGAAATATCATTAATGTGTTATTTAATATTGCCAAAAGATGCGCATAGCTCCTAAACTCTTTTGTGCTTACCTTATCCTGAATTTTAAATAGTTTAATTTATAAAATAGCAAAAAAGTGCGATGCTTTTAGCATGCTAAGATATTTTGGATAATTTCACGCGCCCAACTTTGTAGAAAAGGTTTGGCTATTTTTCTTTAAGCTATTTTTTGTCATACAGAACAAACCATCATTATACAATAACTTGCCTAATTACCCTAACCTGCCTAGGTAACCCAATTAAGCTAGTTAAGCCTTTAAATGTCACTTTAAGGTGTATAGAAGTGTCTTGAAAAATATCTAGTAAAATATAATTTGCTGTCATCATGGCAAAGATAAAATAAATCAGTTATTAGAAATGAGTAATTAAAACATTATGTTTAAAAATATGTTGAAAAATCGTCTCTCCGTTAAACAGAAATTGGGGAAAAAATTAAACAGGGCGGTAAATAATTCAGGGGGGCTAATAATTCTGACTTCAACTGTAGATGATTTTTTTTTTTGATTTTTTTTATCAAGTTGAAAATGTTGAAAACTGGACTATAAAAAAATAAAGAAACATTTAAATGCTCCATTTAAATATAAACTCAAATGACTATTCACTGTGTATCTATTCATTAAAAATAATTAAAAAGCAGGATCAGGAACATTCCGTAAACTAACATAAGAGCAAGTTGTTGTTGTTCCATTTAAATTTAGCACATGATGGATGAACTTTAAATATTCACGGACTACAAATTATATGCAAATTAACAATGCTACAATAAACACAACTGAAAAGTATTATTTCAGAAAAGACAAGAAAGTTATCTTCTCGTATCACTCCACACTCTCCCCTCACATAAAAACCCTTTTAAACTGAACTCCATTTCAACCCATCTCCTTCATTTGAAAAGAAGCTGAAATTGCAGGATCATGTACATTCAGTGTATTTAAAGAGGGATTATTATGGGAAACCTTCAGAAGCTCAGTGAGCAGAAGGTACATGCAGATGGTCCCTAAAATAATAATGCCCATAAATGGCTACTCAAGCAAACCAGTACGTTTATATATCTCCAACTATATCACTGGGATCACTTATTTTTTTCACAAAATCATCAGCAAAAAGCATGCACATCTAATCACGCACACACAATAAACACAAAACCATTTCCCCTGGCATATCTGTGTTTATTTGGTGAAAATGAGCAGATGAATGTGCATTACTCTTACTTACACAGCCTCCCTATCCTGACATATTTCTTATTGAAACAGGAAGTGGGAGCGAGACATACTGAAGGGCTTGTCATTTTTCCCCCTTTCCTTTTTATAGCCAATAGGCTTGAGTTGATGTCACGGCCATGAATCACGATTTGCTACTTGCTATTGCCAATAAGCAGCAGGTGGTATCAGTGGGAAGGACATTCTCATTTTACAGAAGCAATTTGCATACGCCCCTGAACAGGAAATGATGTTATCAATATTTCTGGTTTATTTTCTAGAAGGAGCAAGATGGTCTATTTCAAAAGCTTTAGATGTGCCAAAAGATGTGCATGGCTCCTAAATTATTATATGTTTAGCTTGCCCTGAAGTTTGAATGTTTCATTTCATAAAATAGCAAGAAAGTGGGATGTTTTTAGCATGCCAAAACATTTTGGATCATTTCATGCTCCCAACTTTGTAGAAACAGTTTAGGGGTGGGGATTTCCACTTCAACATGAATGGATAAGAGAGTTTTTTTGTGAAGGAACTGGACTGGCCTGCACTGAGTCCTGACTTCAACCCAATATAGCGTGAGCCAGGTCTTCTAATCCAGAATAACTGTCTGCCCTTACAAATGCACTTTAGAAGAATGGTCAAAACTCCCATAAACACCTTGTGGAAAGTCTTCCCAGAAAACCTAAATCTGTTATAGCTATAAAGGGTGGACCAGAATCGCATTAAACTCTACAGATAAAAATTGGATCAGCTCTTATGTGCTTACGTTGTCCTGAATTTTGAACATTTTTTTATTGGACGCTATCAATATTTCTGGTCCATTTTCTAGAATGAGCAAGATGGTCAATCTCAAAAGCAAGAGATGTGCCAGAAGATGTGCATAGCTCCTAAATTCCTATTTGTTTACCTTGTCCTGAAGTTTGAATATTTAATTTCATACAATAGCCAAAGTGTAGGTTTTTTTTAGCATGCCAAGACATTTTGGATCACTTCATGATCTCAATTTTATAGGAACACTTTGGGGATGGAGAGTCCTGCTCCAACATGATTGGATGCATGATTTATTTATTTTTTTTTTTTTTTTGTGTGAAAACACTGCACAGAGTCCTGACTTCAATCCAATTGAACTTGTTTGTGATAGAGCGGATAGCATAAGCCAGGTCTTCTAATCCTGCATAAATGTCTGCCCTCACAAATGCGCTTCAGAAGAATGGTCAAAAACTCCCATAAACACCTTGTGGAAAGTCTTCCCAGAAAACTTAAATCTGTTATAGCTGTAAAGGGTGGACCAGAATCACAATAAACTCTACAGATGATACTTGCGTTGTCCTGAATTTTGAACATTTTTAATTGGATGTTATCAATATTTCTGGTCCATTTTCTAGAATAAGAAATCTCAAAAGCATGAGGTGTGCTAAATTCTCCTAAATTCTTATGTGTTTACCTTGTCTTGAAGTAGGAATATTTCATTTCATAAAACAACCAAAAAGTGGGTTATTTTTTAGCATACCAAGACATTTTAAATCCCTTTATGATCCCACCTTTATAGGAACACTTGAGTCCTGCTCCAAACATGATTGGATGCACGATTTTTTTTTTGTGGAGAAATTGGACTGGCCTGCACAGAGTCCTGATTTCAACCTGATTGAACATGTTTTTAACATAAAACATTTTTGATGAATTAGAGCGAAGACTATGAGGCAGACCTTCTAATCCAACATATATGTCTGACCTTACAAATGTGCTTTAGAGGAAAAAACTCCCAGAAACACCTTGTGGAAAGCCTTCCCAGAAAAGTTTAATCTGTTATAGCTGTATTATATATTGTTACCAGAAGATGTTCATAGCTATTAAACTCTTAGGGCTCTATTTTGACAGTCCATGCGCAAAGTGCAGTTTGGGGATGGCGATTCCTGCTCCAACATGACTGGGTGCATGAGTTTTCTTGTGGAGAAACTGGACTGGCCTGAACAGAGTCCTGATTTCAACCCGATTGAACATGTTATTTAACATAAATGTCTGACCTCAATAATGAGCTTTAGAAGAATGGTCAAAAACTCCCATGAACACCTTCCTAAACCTAAAGCTTTCCCAGAAAAGTGGAAAATGCTATAGGTGTGAATGGCGGACCAGCATCATATTAAACTCGATATTACATAATATTGCCAAAAGATGTGTATAGCTCCCAAAATCGTTTGTGCTTACCTTGTCCTGAAGTTCGCAGGATGAGGATGTCCATCGTATAAAGATAAAAAGTCATATTCTTCCTCCACAGCGAAGGACTGAAAAACTATATGAATTCTGCTCCTCTCCTCAGCTACAATAACCCACGTGCAGTTCGCTCCGTTAGGGTATCCGTGAGGAAAACCTGGACTTTCTATGGTCCCATTTTTCCCTTTTAATGTCCCGCCACATGTATAAATGAAACCTGTAAAAGAGAGAAAGACAAAGAAGATGTAAGTCTATAACTGCCACAACCCTCTTGCAAGTCAGCATGAAGTATTTTTAACTGGTTTTACTGCCACAGTTCAATGCATTTCCAAGTAAAAATGGGATATTAAATTCTAATAAAGTCAGAATGATTGATTTTGTTCATAAGAATTTGACTTTCACTAAGCTCCAACTATCTTGGTTACTGTTGCTATAGGATTACAGAACATTCCAATGGAAAGAACTAGGCTGCGTGTATAACTGCATACTTTTATATTATATGACAAACAGTACTCAAGTCAAGTTCTATGTTTCCTAGTTAACAGTTAGTCCTTAAATTACACTTTCATCTGAATACAACTATTTTTCAAAATAACTAGTAAAATATTACTAATTGTCACCATAGGAAAGACAAAAAAGTAGTTATTAGGAATTAGCCAGTTAAACTATTATGTTTATGAACGTGTTGTAAAAAATCATGTGTTTGAAGACTCGTGCTTTATGTCAATACTAAAATCAAAAACAAATGAAGGCAAAACTAAACGAGTTGAATATCACCTTTTACATGAGCATGGCAGAAAGTTTTATTCTTGTGTTACATCTGTTCTCCAGTACTTGCAGACTATTTGTAAATTCAAGACTGCATTTCCTAACGTAAAACTATGTACACTCAATTTCTGATTAAGATTAGCCTCTGCCGAAGAGTTTCTATATTAAAAGTTTTAAAATCGCTATTGGAAACAAAAGTCTAATATAATCAACAGTGGACATTTTGATAGTTTTTCACGACATGAAAATGATTGAAATTGAATTTTTTATAATCTGTGTCAATTTGGGGCTAACTTCTGACGAATGTGGAAAAATTGTGCATGCCGTCACTGATGCATGCCACCGATGGCTGATCTCGCTTCTCTGTGGTGTTTTAGTTGTGACAAAAATATGTGTCCAAATTTAGTGAGGCCAGGGAGGGGGGGTGCGGGGGGATTGTTGGCCCCCACCTAGAACCACCACTGGCAGGGATACAAACTCAAAGGGCTCTATTTTAAGGATCTTAAGTATAAAGCGCAGGGCGCTGTGTCAGAATCCACTTTTGCTATTTTAAGGACTGAAAAATACGCTCTGTGCTGCAGCGCATGGTCTAACACGGTTGAGCTTATTCTCTTATTGAGTTGTGCCATTCGCATTTGCTATTTACATGGCGGACTTTGTAAGTGGAACAAGTGAACATTTCACTAGCGAGAAAACAGTTAAACAGACCATTTGCAGCAAGAGGATAAAGAGCCTCCTCCAATCAGACTTTACTTTCACTTTCTCTCTTTCGTAGACAAGGAAACAGTGTTGTACGCGCTCCGCTGAAGACATCCATCAGCCTACATAATTAGTTTCGTTTATTAAGCGCAAGGTTTGTTTCAAAACTATTTCTAAATTCAGTTCTAATTTCCAGCAAACAAATAAATAAACAATAGTAATGAAGTGTGTTCAAAAAACTATGATTTATCCAAATACACATGCTGTGCCCCATATGGTCCAAATCCCGACAAGTGGACAAATCTAAGCTTGTTTTTAATAAAACAAATATAAATATATATTTATATTATAAATATATAAATAACATCATACAAAAGCAAACTGTCATGAATAAACTAAAAAAAAAGCCCCTCGAGATGAAGAAGGCATGAAGGCAGCATTTTTTATATTTATGAATAAAATAGTAATTAAAAAAAGATTTTAATCTTTTACTTCTTTTTCATTTGTAAAGATATTTGCGTATTGCTGTACATCCTGCGTGGTTTAAGCAATGAGTAAGCGAGACGCACAACTAACGCACTCTGCGCTGGACTTTAGACCCGGTCATTTGTGCAGTCTATTTCAGTTCCTCAAAATAGCAACGTGCCAATAATGCGCCTTAACACGTCTCTTTTCTAGACTGAAACACCCATGAGTCTACAAAGTGGCGCAAATGGATTTGTTATTTAAACAACGTGGTGGAAAACGGGAAAAATAATGTTGCGTTGGTCTGAAAATAGCAACACGTCGGGGCGAACAGGTCTCGCGCCTTATTGCGCCGGGTGTATGATAGGGCCCAAAATGTCATTTTAGAATTTGGCATTGAAGTTTTAGATTAATAAAACTTTCCTTATTATACTGTTACTATTTGTTTTGTTTTTGGTGGCCAAAAGGGCATCAGTGTGTAGATGTCAAATGGACATCAAGGTTTTGACATCAAATCAATTTATATTTTTTACACATTTTTATATCATTTTGACATCAAGGTGCCAGCTGAGTAATATCCAATATTGGACACAACTCTAGAGAGCTCACAGTTTGCTACAACATTAAGCTCGGTTTATGAAATCTAATCAATTGCTGATACATCAAAATCCCTTTTTCTTCACAAACTCCATTTCACAGTAATTGGACCAAATTTGGGGAGTAAAAAGGTTTGCGATCTGCATTTACGACAGAAGAATCACTGACTAATACCATTATCCTCAAGGAATTCAATTAGTGTCAATTTAGAATTTGGCATTGAAATTTCAGATGAATAAAACTTTCCTTATTATAATACTATTTGTGTTGTTTTTGGTGGACAAAGTGGCATAAATGTGTGGATGTCAAATGGACATCAAGGTTTTGAAAACATTGATTTATATATTTGACATGTTTTTATATCACTTTAACATCAAGGTGCTTGCTGAGTAATATCCTATATTAGACACAAGTCTAGAGAGCTCACAGTTTGCTACAACATTAAGCTCAGTTTATGAAATCTAATCAATTCTTGATGCATCAAAATCCCCTTTTCTTCACAAACTCCATTTCACAGTGAATTGCACCAAATTTTGGGAGTAAAAAGGTTTGCGAACTGCATTTACGACAGAAGAATCTCTAACTAATACCATTATCCTCAAGGAATTCAATTAGTGTCAATTTAGAATTTGGCAATGAAGTTTCAGATGAACAAAACTTTACTTATTATAATACTATTTGTGTTGTTTTTCGGTGGTCAAAAAGACATCAATGTGTTCCTGTCAAATGGACATCAAGGTTTTAACAATAAATTGATTTATATTTTTGACATGTTTTTAAATCACTTTGACATCAAGGTGCCTGCTGAGTGATATCCAATATTGGACACAACTCTAGAGAGCTCACAGTTTGTACAACATTAAGCTCAGTTTATGAAATCTAATCAATTGTTGATGAATCAAAATCCTTTTTTCTTCACAAACTCCATTCCATAGTGAATTGCACCAATTTTTCAGAGTAAACAGGTTTGCAAACTGCATTTTCAACAACAGAGTCTCTAAGTAATACTATTATCCTTTGGGATTTGTTTGTATAGCTACAGTAGTTAGTATTCCTCTCAGAGCTTAACACATTTCTCAACTCTGGGAAAAAGAAAAACAACTGGTGACATCTGACATCACAATCACATTAGTCAAATCGCACCAATTTGCACGCCGATGCCTGTATTGGTTCGCCTGTGATGCGAATAACTATAACTGTTCGACAAGTTTGAGTCACTATCGTCAGATGGATGCTCTTGGAGATGTTTGCGGTTTTGTTTTATGACCATTCCTCTTGTCAACCCGCCTGCCATCGTGGGTGTGCATCTACCACCTGCCACACACAAGTTAGTAAAGCTTTTTATGCGTCAACCTGAGCAAATACACTGGTAATGACAACCAGCATTAATTGAGCTTTTCCATTTATCCCCTTCCGCTTCCCTTAAGGCGTAATTAGCTCAGCAGACTCCCTGAGATCAAGGATCTTTTCTTTCCCATCCTTTTTTCCTCCCTCTTGTCAGCCAGGAAGGCAGGGAGAAGGAATACAGAAGGGAAAGGTCTGCATTGACTCGAAGCCACTTATCCGAGATCTGACACAATCACTCCACACATCCACCGCCACCTCAAAAGAAAAATAAAATGCACCAGGAAAGCATAAATAAGCACTATTCTTAGAAGCATTAGGTAAACCTTCTTTTCATCATTTTTATGACAATTAAACATGGTTCTTTTAAAGTTCTCATTAGTATGATGCATCTGGAGGTTTTACTTTTGATTGGGATTCTCATTAGACTGTAAACACTGCAACAAGATAAAGAAAATAAAGGATGTCTTGCGCATGTAAATGGGATTTACAGAAGCTTCACTGCAAAAAATGCTTTCCTTAGATTGTTTTCTCTTGTTTCTAGTCTGAATTTTGGGCGGTATCCAAATTTTTATACCGTCAAACCTCTTCCCCATTTTACCTTGGTATACAGTAATACCGTGGATAATAAAAATTATGACGTAAGGCTCAGACAGCATCACAAAACTGTTAGCTTGTACCTAAACCATTCAAAAACTTAATACCATATATGCGATCTTAGGTTCAAGGTATTTCTATCTCTCATGGTCAGCTTTTTGTTGCACAATTTGCAAATTGCCTCATCCATATCTGCAGAAGTTGTGTTGTTTTTCGAGACCAGGTCACTTGGTGCACGAATCGCCGTCTTTCCCCTCCTCTCTCTCTATCATCCATGCTGTCAAATGATGAAAACCATGGATACACATTTTTAGGCATTAAATAAATTCTATTTATTATTTAATCCTTGTCTCCTATTTAAGTGCATTGTTCTTTTAAGAAGGTATTGCAGTATTGAAACTGATCCCGTTGCTATTTTTGGATCCCGCGGTATACCTTATTACTGTATTAGCACCCAAGCCTAGTCTGAAAATCAAAAAATTCTCAGCTTTTTTAAAATTAAAAACTCACTCATTTTTGACATAATAATAAAGAAAACAAGACTATTTTTGCATGTCTAGAAAATGCTTCTTGATTTAGTTATTTTTAAATATTTGGACTAAAAACAGGACAAATAAATCAGAAAGAAAACCGTTTTTTGTAGTGTACAAGAGCAACATGATATTTTAGATCCACTTTATGTGGCATTTCACTTAATAGCTGTGAAATGCCATTGGCAATCCTTCACAGCATGCATATTAAAAGGATAGATCACTTAAAATTAAAATACTGTTAATTTTAGGGATGCTCTGATCAGGATTTTTGCAGCCGATATCAAGTACCAATTCCTTGTCATGGTGATCAACCGATACCAAGAACTGATTCTGATGCTTCAAGCTTATAATGCATAAAGCACATTTTACCTCCAAATGGAGATCTTCCCTTACCTAAGAGAAAATAAAATTAAAGATGTTGCATTTAATTCCTTAAACACGTCTCTTATAACCATTTAGTGTGGATATGTAATGGTCAAAAGCAGCTTTACAGAAAATAATAGATAATAGATAAATAATAGATAAAATCTCTAACAAAGCAATTCGGAAACATTGCAAATGATGGAAGAAAAATTCAACATGCCTTAATGAAGATTGGAGCGCATATTTGTTGCATAAGAAGTTCAAGGGCATATCTATAAATCCATTACATCTTTACAAAAATGAAATAGGTCTATAAACTACTGTTTATTACAGTAAGTTATATTATTAAATATTCAAGTTTTATTTTTATTTCCCTAATATTTCCAGCCAGGTGAACTTGAAATTTTGTTGAAAACACAGAACTTTCAGTTGTGACACGTAAAAAGATCTCAGTTCTTATATGACCTCTGCTTGTAAACTCGTAAACAAACAATTGTGATCGGTTCATGAGATCAGCCATATGAACGAGTACTGATTAAGTCATGAAATGTGACTGACACCAATCTCTGGCCCGATCGATCGGAGCATCCCTAGTTGATTTACTCAAAAGTTTTAAATTGTTAGTGGTGATTTGTACAAAAAAAAAATGTCAAAAGTGTAAAAATAATCTTGCTGCATGCCTTTTTTAGTTAAATTTATTAATCTCAATTTATTTCAATCAAAATGTATAAAATATTACGTTAAACTTTGCATAATTAAAAAAGAATTACTTAAATTAGCAAAAACCATTTGTTATGACTTTTTGCCATCATTTTCACAGTGAAAATGTAAAAGTAATCATGCAGTTAGAAAAAAAAAGATTTAACATCTGATGAAACATTGAGGTCTCACGAAAAAAAAAAACATTCAATGCGAAACAATCAAGCAAAACAAAGACATGCAATACTGTTGAAGGTGATGTTACTTTTTAATCAACAGCCTCGCCAAATATACCTAAATGTGTTCATGACATAACATCAAAATAAAGAGTTCAGATTCAAAAGCCTCTGAAATATGTATAAGCCTCTGAATATACAAGACCATTTGTTAAAGTTTGAGTTTTGCATCACAAAATGTCAATCTACTGTCACAGGTATTAAAGTGATAGTTTATCCAACAATGAATACGTTTTTATGACTTTTGAAGTTTCCCATGTGTGTATGTAATGTAATGCAATTATATAGTGTATTATAGTATATGGTCATACACCCAAAGTGCTTCACAGTCATGAGGGGGGCTCACAATCCACAGCTTCTATTTTGATTGGAGCTGCTGCTTCTTTGAGCTTTCAATGGACACGATACAAAGAAAGAAGTGCTTACACATTTTAATTTTAATTATGTTACAGAGAATGTTATATATATATATATATATATATATATATATATATATATATATATATATATATATATATCTGTAACATAATTAAAATTAAAGTGTAAGCACTTCTCTCTTTGTATCGTGTCCATTGAAAGCTCAAATACAGAAACAGAACAAGCTCTGTGGAAATAGCAGTGTTTGGATGGCATTTTAGCTTTCTCTGCTATGACATTACAGCGCCTCTGGCCACGCCCCTTCACTGTGCATGGTGAATGCGTGTCACCTAAGGCCCTTGTGATCTCACTATCCCAGATGAATTTGTTTGTAGTCCCCAAATTTCGTTCGCTGTGGGTTTTGCTAAGCTAACTCTGTGAAAGCCAGTGTCTCCCTTTGCATTGAGCATTTAGTGTCTTTCATTCAGAGATGTTGTTTATATTCACACAGCTACATTACACATTAATTAAAGTTTAAAATATGATATCGTACTGGACCACTCCTTTAAAGTCCCACTAAAAAAAAATTTGGATGAAGTAATTTAATTTAGGAGCATAATTTCATTTCTAAATGAACTGACCCTTTAAAATTCAAATCAAATGTGTGGTTTAATTTTGCTGCTTCATAACCATCACTATGAACAAACAAACTACTGCAAACTAGAACATTACTGCAATGGAAAGCCCCTATTCTGCTCACACACAGTACATTAAAAGAAGAAAAACAATAGTTTCACATATTCCATAAATCCACTTAAAAGAAAATCATAATTAAAAAAAACCCTAAAGAACGTTTTCTTGTTTTAGTTTTGCTAGCATTTCCTATTAGATAATCATTATTGCAATGTTGTGCGATAAAAGACATCTTATAACAGTAAAATGTGAGTTAGTTCCAACCAATTACAATCACGACAGGATATTTCATCAACCATTTGGTTTTCTATTTGCGTGGCATGTCACCTCATAACTCTGCCCACTGTGGAAAAACCCCAAACCCCTTACATAACTGCATGTTAAAAATCAAATGTGTTCTTATTAAGTGCAATCGCATTTTTAGCTGTCGGTGTGGACAAACAAATCGCTTCCCCCTGAAAAATAAATAAATAAAAATCAACTGCATCACAGCTGAATCATTACAGGCAGGTGCACAGCACATCGAAAGATAACAATAAGAAAGGAACAAATCCCACACAATACTGTAGCTTGCAAAAGCAGTCATTATATTGCAACACTGCTGTTATGCAACACCTGAAGGCCGTGTGACTCAAACTTTGCAATAAATTGATTGTTTTTGCAGCTACAGAATTTTGTAGGAGTCCTCCCCCCTCAACATTAATTCTTATAGTGCATTTAAGCATGTCTTGCACTGCATTGATTTAATACAATAAAATTGTAATATCTACATTAGATGTATGTGGCTTAGATAACTTAAAATAAATTGTTGTATATGCTCTAGGGTTGGGCGATGTCGACCAATTTGGCATTGTACGATGTCTAATGTGAAACATGGCGATGGATGATGGCATGCTCATCATGTGAAAATCGATGAAAGGGGGGTGTTTGACAGTGCGCACGATGTGTCTGAAAAGCGAGGAGGGATCCGGGGGTTGAGAAGGGTGCTCAACTCATTTGAGGACCGGAACGGAGACGCGCGATTCCTGCAAATGCAAAGAGACCCCCGGAACTTCCGGGAGACTTGGGATGCCTGAATATCACTTTAACAACTGTAGTGAGACACGATTCAGCGGAACATCCTTGATAAACTGTCCGACGTGCACTGCTCTTTGGAGCTAAGATGAGCACTAAGATGGCTTTGTGTGTGTGTGGTCACATGATGTACGTTTTCAGTGGACCGGGAATGGTTGGAATGGTTGTGAATATTAATTAGCTCTGCTCTGACGCTTCCCCGCAGCTCAGTTCCTGCTTTCTAACACACACTCACACACATGGACATGCATATACACAAACATAAACACTTTAAAATGAACACATGCAAAACAATCATACTTCATTTGTCATAAATATATACAAATTGGGAAGACGCCTTGTTAAATCGTTTCAACTTAAGTGGTAGATAGGTTTAGTTTAGCTAGCTATCTTTAATTTACCAGA
Source organism: Danio rerio (assembly GCF_052040795.2). Lineage (NCBI taxonomy): Eukaryota > Metazoa > Chordata > Actinopteri > Cypriniformes > Danionidae > Danio > Danio rerio. Next base: position 53,923,862 of record NC_141036.1, read on the forward strand.
ATATATATATATATATATATATATATATATATATATATATATATATATATATATATATATATATATATATATATATATATATATATATATATATATATATGTTTTGTTTTTTTGTATTTTCTACTTGCATTTTAAATAAAACAAGCAAAGTTATTATTATATCGACAAAAGTTATGTATTTAGAGTATTTTGAAGCTTTAACTTGTATGAAAACACAGGCAGGAATTAATATCAACCTCTGCATAAACAGATGACATTTAATAAAGTGTATTGCTGTTCTGTCACTCCAGAAAAAAAAAAAAAAAAAAAAACAGTAAGAGCTGAGCGATATGACAATGCATAAATGTGTATTGAGCAGTTTACATGTGCTTGCTTCCTCATTAGAAACATGTACAATTTCACAATACACACGTTAAATTAACAAATAATGCAATTAAACAGACCTTATGCCTCAATACATTTAATCTGTATATCCTGCATTTTGCATCTTGACAAACATGATTGGTTGAAAACTGCATGTCTGTTCTTGTTACTTACAACACATAGAAAACAGTCTGCTATTATTGGTCTCCCTGTGTCTCCCATTTTTTTAAAATAAGAGTCTCATGCATAGTAAGTTAAATATAAGCTTATAAACTTAAAAATAAGGTAACAGTCTGTGTGTTGGCTGCCTAACTTCTGATGATTCTGCTCCTTGTACTAGTCTGGCTAACGTAGAAGGCCACCTGAAATGTGTAAACGTTGAGGGCATGCTGGTTAATAGTCCATGTGCAACATAACAGTTTGTTTCTTTTGATAGGCTTGCTTTTGACTAGGGTTCTAAACTAATAAGATTTCAACAAGAACACTGAAACAATGATGTTTCAGCCATTTCCATGTGCTGAATTATTCCATTTATATTTGATTATATAGAATTATTCCATATATATAGACCATTTTGAGGAATGTAAACAAAAACAATGGACACAACGTATCTTCTGTTTTACATGTTTAATTTTCAGAGAATCGAAAAAGAGCCACATATTGATAAATAATGTCATAATATCTGTTTTAATTTTAAGTTATGACTGAATTGCCTCTTGTTACAGTTATAAAATAATTTGATATGAAGCAGGAAATGTTCATGGGCCAATGACGAGACCACATTGAAATGATCTATAGCATGGATGTCATACTCACTTCCTGGAGGGCCGCAGTCCTGCACAGTTTAATTCCAGCCCTGCTCAAACAACATTACCTGTAGGTTTCAAACAAGCCTGAAGGACTCAATTAGTTTGATCAGGTGTGTTTAATTAGGGTTGGAACTAAACCGTGCAGGGCTGCGGCCCTCCAGGAATTGAGTTTGACATCCCTGGTCTATAGGTAACCATATTTTTATTGTATGGCACCTTTAAAAATATGCCATTGCACATGGTCATTTAAACATTTACGTTCAAATCAAATGTCAGTATTATTTAATTACAGTAATAACAAAAATGGCTTAGGATGCATTAGTAAGCATTTTTTAATACAAATATAAAAATAATAATTTATTTGTTGGGATTTTTGGGGATGATGCATGATCCAGACTCAATACTGACATATTTTATGAGATTTAATCCTACAAAAATCAGACACGCAGCACTCAGAAATGGTAACTTCTTAATGTTTAACTGCTTTAATTGACATTTTAATTCATGCACACAAAATAATTCAATCTATAGGGACAGAACAAATTAGATTTTTATTGGACAACGTCTCCGTCTAACATAATTGATTTTTAAATATGCCACAATTAGAGAAAAAACATACTAAGTGGCTTCTAGTTGTTTGCCACAAAATAAGATGCTGTGAAAGCCTCCTGCATGCGCAGCTGTGTCTCTAAAGGCATTACAGTTTGGATTAAATTAAGCAATAAGGTGCGAGAGGCTTTGTTATATTGCACTGCAAAAAAATAAAAAATAAAATAAATAAAATGCATTTAGAAGAATTATTGCCTCGTTTCTAGTCCAAAAATGTAATTTTTTTAAAATCAAGAAGCATTTTTTTACAGAAGTAAAACATAGCTTTTTTTTTTCAGAATAAATCCAAATTAAGCAAGTATTTTATAACAAGCAAGCTTATTTCAAAAAGGAAAACAAGACATTACACCCATATTAATATTGACTTATTTCTGAAAACAATTTTTTTTTTTACTTGTCTAGAAAATGCTTTTAATGTAGGATTTTTTTTTTTTTTTTTTGGACTTCAAACAAGCCAAAACTAAGTAAGAAAAGCACTTTAAGTGTGTAAATTGCTTTGTAATTCTAAAACTAACAAAAAATAATCTTGTTTTGATATCACATTATGTTATATCAGCAAAAATTTAAAAAATTATTAAATAATTTAAAAAGGCAACTTCTGAAAGTAAGGCCCAATCCCAATTCTACCCCTTTGCCTTTGAAACTGAGATTTTTCAGGACCACACTTGAAACCAAAAGGTATGAAAAATTAGCATAATACACCATCTACAACGGCAGTTTGGCTGCACACGGAAGTCAGAAGATGAACAAATTAGTATTTTTTTGTCATTATTAGGTGTTTTACAACAAATAAGCATATATTTTCATACATTTATAACAGCGCTCATGTTTTTGGAAAAAAAAAAAAACGTAAAAAAAATATGCTAAATTTGGCTAATCTATAGTTCCTAATAATAAGTCCTGTATAGCAGTTCCACAACATACTTTTACATCTGACACTCGATGACACTTAAATCCCCTGTCAGAAAAGTCTAGTGGCTTGAAATGAGCTTTTTACAGTGTCTGGTATAATGCTAATGTTGTTTTCGTGTGTTTGCATAGATGAATATGGCCACTGTGTAAATGAACAGTACTGTTATGATCTTATTGCCACATTATATCGTTATGATAACCTTATGCCTTCAGGGACTTTCTGAAGATTAATACCAAAAAATAACGCAACTGAAATAACTACAGCAGTCGCCATTGTCAATCTCACATGAAGTTAGTGATCGTAATCACATATGATGACGTGTGCCGGTAATGCTGTCCCATTTCTTAGGGGTAAAATTTAAAGCCCTTCCCCTTCACACTCTGTTTCAAGGGCCAAGGGGAAGGGGTAGGGGTTAAAAAAATTGTGATTGAGCCTCTAAAGTTACAATTACAAAAAAAATTATGTATTGTTTATAAAACATATCAGAGTAATATATTGCTTTGATGTTGTCACAGAAATGCTGTATGGTTGTTACATACATTTGGACAGATTTTGTGCATAAGTATTTATTTATTATTTGTTCTAATGTTGTTAAAATGAACTGTTCTCAGATTTTAATCGCAGATATACAGTGTAGAATGATAGGTTTGAGAGTGCATGTATGCATTTGTCCATCCAGCATCCCGGACGAGCCCCCAACTTTGTTACATCCCTTGTATTTTATTATTAATCTACGACTATTTAATTGGCGTAACATAATATTTCTGTGTGGAAACATAATAGTGTGTTTAATAGTATGTGTAGCTCTCTGGGTTTAAAAAAGCGCATTATAAATAAAATGTAATATTATTAATGTGTAATTTCACTTTTTGGAACTATAACTTAGCAAATAAAAGCTTTGGATTTGATCTACATTTACTCAATGAAACGTTCAGATATCAGATTCAGATACAATATGGTTTTGGTTAACTGGTATGCTGCAAAATAAAAAGTGTTTAGTATGTATGTTTTACACAGAAGGTTAAAAAAGATTATAAAATGCATGGGATAAATTGTTGCAGTTTATCAGCTGTAAAACCGCATATTGATGCAGGCACAACACTAAAATTAACATCTGCTATAGATAATGTTCAGCGAACAGGTTGTGTCACAGCAGTTGCTATGGTGTAGTTGCTATAATTTAGCATTGATGGAACACACATTAAACCTGCATCTAGGACCGGAACAATGCATATTTTAAAATGCTGATTAGAGCACAGTCAGAAAGAAAAGACAGGGCCTTGTCTGTTACATCACTATTGCATTATACACCATTCTCAAAAATGACCTGAAAAAATACAGAAACCTTTTTTCAAAAAGCCCTGAATCTATTGGTCGTTGGCCAGAGGCTCGACATCAAACAAACATTTACAGACAGCACCAAAGACTTTGCAAATCCTGCAAAGTGAACAATCCCTTTTATCGCAAACCTTTTATGACCAATTAAAAAAACATGAGAAAATCCCAGCAAGCACAATTTTCACAACTTTGCAGTTTGATTGCAGTCCGGTTACGTCACATTACTGTGCTTCAGAAATCTTTTAGAAATCACATCAAAGATAAAACAAGATGTGGTGCAGTTTATATACTGTATATGGATTCCCAAGGAAATATCAGACTTTATGCTGCAAATGCGTCTTGATGTTATCTGAAATGCTGAAACAGCATCAGTGCAATGAGAGCAAACTATAATATTTGTACAGAAGAGAGGCTCTTGAAAATGAGGGTAAACATCATCCTTTTGATTTGCCTGGCAAAAAATTGTCTAAATCTGTAGCATAATAATTTGTCAGTCATACTGTGCTAGTCATGTTTGCAATAAAAATACAAGTACTTAGACTCTTACATGTAACTGCAATCAAAAAAAAAAAAAAAAAAAAAAAAATATATATATATATATATATATATATATATATATATATATATATATAAATATATATATATATATATATATATATATATATATATATATATAAATATATATAAATATATAAATATATATATATATATATATATATATATAAATATATATATATATATATATATATATATATATATATATATATATATATATATATATATAAATATATGTATATATAAATTGTAATGAACAAACGTCACATGCTTTAATTGTTGTTTTAGTTCCTTGTGATGTCAGAAGCAGGTTTGCAATATTACTACAGGCCACTAGGTTGCACTAGAGGGGAGAACTGGATATATTCCAGCTCACCACAGAGCAAGTGAGTCGCGTTTGGTAGAGGGAACACATAGATATATACACTAAATATCGCATAGGGACCCTGAGCATGCGTCAACAGCGCCGCCACATTGGTACAGTGCTCCCAGGACAAGTGTCATTCAACCGCACTAGTCAACACAGTGTTATTACGTGAAGATGCTGGACTTTAGCGCTGTGTACGGGTGTAGTAACGAGCAAATAAAGAAAACAAAGCACAAAGGCAGAAAATTTCATAGGTAAGATTAAGTTTTTACGTTTTTGTATGTTCTGAACTTTTGTGCTAAACAGGTAACGTTATTGATGATAACAGTCACTTACTGCAGTCACCATGAGGCAAAATAGCTCCAACTCGCACTAAATACTCGGCTTATGCTAGTTTTGTTGAATAAAATCAGTAAACAATGCAAAAGAAATATGATAACGAGATGCTCTTACACACTCAACAGGATAGTTTATGTAGATAGTGTCGTCCCAAATGGCACACTAATGTTTTTTTGCTAAGAGGAAATTCAAACCGTTTCTCTGATGACGTTTGACGGTCGCCAAATCAGTGAAATAAACGACCGAATTATCAAATAATACCTGCCGTGAGTATAACCGCATTCACCATCGGGAGGCGCTATAATCACTCTTGTAAGAGAATTTTGCTTTCACCATCTAAAATAAATAAAGTTATCCAACATGTGCACCTGATAGCTCCGCCCCTTCTGCTACATGAGCAAACCTGCGGTCGTTGAGTGCGTGAAGTGTCCATCATTACACACTTCATTTTAGTGGCTGAACGAGTGCATCATCCGGGTAATTAAAGTCCACTTAATATTTTTAGAGTTTTCAATTTGAACACACTACTTACACTATTTATACTACAAAATGGCGTAGAATAGTGCATAAGTATGCAATTTGGGATGCAGCTTAAGGCTACCGACCCACTCTGCTTCGGATTTTTTAAGAACATTATTGTTGCTGCTCAAATGTCAGTATTGAATAAGTTTAAGTTTGATAGTATTTTCGATATTTAGTTGTGATTTGCCCTATGTTTATTTCTTATGTAGACAGGACCTGCGTACACATGGAATGAGTCAGCGCATTATCAGTCAGCGTGTTATCGTTTTCCCAGAGGGAGGAAATGGATGTCATTGCATTGCACTTAAAACCATCTAGACCACATTCACCTCACCATCATACATCACCAGTATATTGATTGCTTTTGTTTGTGTGGGCTACATTTACATGTAGAAAAAATTAAACAAGAAAAAATAAATAAAATTAAAAAAACAGGCTTGTGAAGTTCTGAAATTTTTAGTATGGGTGAAATAGAAATTCTGTGAACTCCCTCAGTGTAACATCTTGTATGCATAGAGGTGGTGTTACAATATATATATATATATATATATATATATATATATATATATATATATATATATATATATATATATATATATATATATATATATATATATATATATATATTCTTCATGTGAACACAGCTGCTGAGCTCGTGCATCCAGGTTGATCATGAACAACTCAGTGCGCATGCGCTAGTTGCACTATCGCGGTCTTATTATGTTTCAATCAAGGTTTATATGCATCAAATACATAACATCTGTGCCAAACATTTCAACTGACGAACATATTAACAATAATACAACCGTATAGCCGAATTAAATGTATGCATTGGCATGTTACAGCCCTAATGAGTATGATTATGTGAAACTCTATATAGATACATATTGCAATGATTTCGGGTACTTACTTAGCGATGCACGCACACGTATATGCACAATCCTTAAATACTCTGCTGATTTGGACTCTATAATACCTGTTTTATAACTTTAAACTATCAACAACCACCACTGAGCTATTGACCTTATTCTCCGCAGACGAGTGGGAGCTGCCATTTGAATCTTTTTGGCACGAGACTTCCGTTCTCATTCACTTCCATTCATTTTTAGACATTAAAAACTGCTCGTTTCGCTGTTTGATGTTGCAAATTGATATTTCCTTGTTATATTATTCTACTTGGTCTGTATAGTCATGCAAACATTTGTTTGTAGAGCAAGTTTGACCGTTTTTTGCCGTTTATTATTCCTTGTCATTTCTCCCATAGGCGACTGAAACGGAAGTTCTAAGACAATCGCGAAAACATCCGCACTTCCGCATTTTAGAATTAGGTCAATATTCTAGCGTTCGTTCTTCCCGCTCCGTGGTGGATTTTGGCATAGTCCATTTCATGTGAGATGGCGGGGGTGAGTGGAAGAAACCAAGTCGCGGAGGGAATATTTTCTACAGAAATAATTTATGATTTCTTATGTGGCCCGGTACCAATTGTTCCTCGGACCGGTACGGGGGTTGGGGACCACTGTAGTAGAGAATCCAGAAGCATAATCCAAATACAGGTGAAAGGTTCAGGGCGGGCAGCAAAGTGTCAAAACACAATAAACAGTCCAAGGTCAAAAACACAGGAAACAGGAAACAAAGAGAAACGCTTACGTACGGACAGCAACAGATAAACAATACTCAGCATCATGTGTGTGGAACAGAGGGCTTTAAATAGTCCAAATAATCAATGGTCAGGAGTATCAGCTGTAAGTGTCTAATCACTCAAGATCTGGAACCGGTTGTGTGTTGCATGACTGGATTTTGTTGTCCATTATGAGGAAGGATTGTAGTTTGTGTGAGAGTGAATGTTTTCCAGCGATCTCTGGTGGTTAGATCACGGATAATCGAGACATCTATATCTTGATACATGGCACCTGGACAGTATTGGTCACAATGTTTGAACATTTGGGTGCACACGGACCTGCAGAATGGTTTGGTAGTCCTTGGCAGTGACTCACTCATCTAGCACAAGTATTGGGGCTAGGGAATGCATGATATTGCAGCCCAAGCCATCACTGATCCACCCCCATGCTTCACCCTGGGCAAGCATCAGTCTGGGCGGTACACTTCTTTGGGGATTTTCCACACCGTAACTATCCCCGATGTGGGAAAGACAGCGAAGGTGGACTCAGAGAACAATACATGTTTCACATTGTCCACAGCACAAAAGTTTCACTGCTGGCACCACTGAAACCAACGTGTGGTATTGGCATGAGCAACCAAAGGTTTGGATATACTGTCTAATTTTACTTTAATTTTAGGCTATATGTACACCTATTTTTAGGAGAAAAGTATCTTGTGAACACTTACAATGTCTATCTGTGCTTTAGATCTGCCAGTTTCAGACTGTTGAATGAATATTTCCCCACATAAACTGATTGGCATGATTATGCACCCACAATGGTATGAACAATTATAGGGGTGCTCAAATGTATATTCAAATGATCTATTATTTTATTTATAAATATTATTAAGATACAAATCAGAGCAAACCACTGTTTAGAGGACTGACCCCTCACACATGTTGTTTGACATCCTTCAGAGGGAATCATACATTAATTGTGAGGTCGTCCATCATCCTCAAACCCCCCTTTAATTTGCATCCTGTGCATAAGTGCTTGGTGCACAATGAGTCATTGGCATTATTGGTTGGTGTTACTATAAGAATGTGACCTCATGCAAAACTATGGATAAAATGTTCAATTCCAGTGTGTCTTGAAATCAGAATGTTCCGCATGCCATCTGTGCAGCCATGGAGGAAGCAGTCATTCTGAATGGAAAATGCTAAAGCATTAATTTCTTCAGGCAGCTTCAATTAGAGGCAATCGGGAGCAAAAAAAAAAATCAGCTTTTGTCTCCATTATCAGTGTCACATCATGAGGTGATTCTGGCCCTTCACTGCTCTTAGACTGACAGAGAAGCCATTAGATAGACTTCTAGAAATGAGGGTTATTTCTAAAGCGTCATCAAGCTTTTTGCACAGCAATTTGCCATTCGGTTTTAAAGGCTGAGCACAAACCTCAGATCTTGGACAGCACTGGCTGAACTGTTAAATTAATGCTGTTATTGACGTTATTCAATATTTAACACCAAAAAGCAATTATCAATATCAAGGAAGCCTGCAAATGATCAAATTGTGCTTTGGCTAACAAAATGAATATCACCGATGATAAGACAGCCTTTTCTTTCTTTTCAATTCAAAATTCTTCTCCTTGCATTTGGATCCCTAAATGGCCTAGCTCCCTCCTATCTCTCCAACATGCTTGTCCCCTACACCCCAACTCGTTCATTACGTTCCGCTGACTTTAGCCTTCTCGCCTTCCTTCGGTACCGCCTCTCTTCAATAAGGGGCAGATCATTTAGTGTTATTGCACCCAAACTCTGGCAGTCTTTACCATGCTCACTCCGTTCTGCTAATAATATCCTGAATTCAAATCCTTGCTTAAGACTCACTTATTTTCTAAATGCTTCACTTCTGATCTGCAAAACTGACCACTTTATCTGATCCTGTACTCTGCTCATTTGTCTCCTCGGCTTTGTTTGTGTAATTCCAGTTTGTTATAGTTGACTTCCTGTATGTTTGTTCATCTTTTTGTCGCATTCTTTGTAAAGTGTCCTTGAGCTCTGGAAAGGCGCTATATAAATAAAATTATTATTATTATTATTATTATTATTATTATTATTATTATTATTATTAATATTAATATTATTATTATTATTTAAACCTAAAACCATACGTTTATGTATATATGAAGGGTATTTATTTTTATGTATAAGATTTTATCGGACCCTTTTCACAAGACTGTTATGATGCGTTTAACAGTCATTGTTGCATGTGGCATTCACTCCTGGCCATAATTATTATTTTCAGTTGATCTTGTTTGTCTTTTTTCCCTTTTCAGTTTTCTATTGGTTGATTTTGTGTTTTCAGGCCCTTAAAACAGACAGAAGTGGACTTCTCGCGATCGATCTTTCCTCCACGCCAACAAAGTTTTTGACGACTTTATTGTTGTGTTCTACTTTATGCTTTCCTTTTGATATTTGTTTGGAGTGGGGAGTTCCAACCTGCAGGTTTGTTTGCTTGTTGTTTATTATGTTGTTGGGCTTCCCATCTCTTGTAATTTTCGATTGCTTTGCTGATTATGTTATGTAGGGCAACCATTACTGCATCCAAAATGGTGAAAAGCCTTGAAGTAACAATTGATGACCAACTAAACTTCTCTGACCACATTTCTAGAACTGCTTGATCTTGCAGATTCTATAACATCTTCACTCTATAACATCAGAAAGGTTCGACCCTTTCTATCTGAACATGCAGCTCAACTCCTTGTTCAAGCTCTCGTTCTCTCCAGACTGGACTATTGCAACTCTCTACTAACCAGGCTTCCAGCTAACTCTATAATAACCTCTTAAGTTGCTTCAGAACGCACAAGCACGAGTGGTCTTTAATGAAGCTAAAAGAGCACGTCAGTCCGCTACTCATTCATTTGCACTGGCTGCCAGTTGCTGCTCGCTTCAAATTCAAAGCTTTGATGTTTGCTTACAAAGTGACTTCTGGCTTTGCTCTCTGGCTTTTTATCTGCTCTCACTTCAGCAGATTTATGTGCCCTCCAGAAACTTGCGTTCTGTGAATGACTATCACCTCGTGGTTCCATCCAAAAGAGGGAAGAAATCACTTTCCCAAACTCTCACATTTAATCTGCCCAGTTGGTGGAATGAACTCCCAAACTGCATCAGAACGGCAGAGTCACTCGCTGTCTTCAAGAAACGACTAAAAACTCAACTACTTTCCTTCATAATCTGCAATTGCCTCTCTGGCTTCACCACTAACTGCATTACCAAAAATAAATAAATAAATAAATTACTAATGTTTTGCTTCTTACACTTTACATACCTGAAACTTGCCTACTGCACTTATTCATTGTTGCTCTTATAGTCGTGTAAATTGCTTCCGCTGCTAAAAAAAGCGTCTGCTAAATGACTAAATGTACATGTAAATGTTAATAATTAATTTAGCTGGAGCACTTTGGCTGTTGTTTATTTATGTTCTGTTGTCTTTGGTTCAAGAGTTGTATTTAAATTAGGAACTAACATCATCATAATTTTAAATCCTTGAAAGTTTTTTTTTAAATTTAGATTTAAAAAAAAAAAAAAACGCATGAACATTTATATGCATTTATGAATGTGTTATATCATTTTTGTGCCAAATTACAAAAAAAATGAATGACCACTTATGTGAGGTGTTTCAAATGCAGTGTGTATGGGGCTGAGAGTAAATTTGAAGTTATCCTCTCCTCTGGCTTCCGTCATTAGTCTCACACTAATTTTCTACCTTTTTCAAAAAAGTCTCGAGAACACTATTGTGAAGTTTTTCTTTGATTATTTCAGCAAAAAGGGCATTTACACAGCAGAACCTGATGGTCAATTGCGATTTTGTGACTGTATCTGATTTTTTTGTTGACCAGCTTACACCATCTTTTAAAAGTGACTCATATCTGATTAACTTCATTTACACTACACAGCAAAGGTGCAATGAGCAGGGAAAAAAAGCAGGCGCTGATTAACAGCTAATAATAAAAGTGCGCCCTTTTCTCCACTCCTGTATTTATTCTGTTTGCAGGGTTTTATTATTATTTTTATTCTTTTTGACAAGATGTTTTACAACAGTTTATGACAAAAAGGTTCTCCTTTGGCCATCTTCTTTTAATCTAGGCCTTTTTAAAACAGTAGGCATCTTAATGTAATGTCCATAGGGTTATTTATGCACATGATGTATGCCAAAGTTTTATATTAGTTTCTATTGGTTAACGTTACGAGGTGGATATTGTAACCTCTCACTCACTGGTTAACACACTTAAATACTTGTGAGACATGACAATTTAAAAGCTTTTTAGTCCTCATGAATGAGATTTAAGGTTTGAGACTCTGCTAAGGTCTTTTTCAAAATGAAAGCGTAAGATGACGTCATTCGCTATGGCTTTTAATGACGCGCGACTCGCATTGACAAGTGAAAATCCGATCTACCTGCTTACACTGCAGACAATAGGACATGGATCCAATTTATATCAGATGCATTTCCACATATTAGCAAAGCCTGAATCTAATTTGAGTAAATCAGAATCCATGTGATTTTTTCCTGCTTACATGTACATAGCCCAAATCCGATCTGTGCTACATGGGAGAAAACAATCGGAATTGAGTCACTTGAACCATGCAGTGTAAATGCACTCTTTCATAGTTTACCCAACTATGACGTCTTCTGCTGCTGAGAAACCCAGATATGTGAAAAGTGTCCACTGAGATTTAGTTTCCTCAAAACCTCATTAGTACTACTGTAGCAGTATTGACATTAAAGTATAGTCAAACCAAACTAATCTTTATTATTAGCTTTATTGCATTTTTCACACATTTAAAATATTTTGTCTAGACTAATTTGAGACTGCACTTTTGTTAGACATGGCGCAAGGAAAAACTGTAAAAAATACAATAAAGCAATCACTCAATAAAAATATGCAAACATAATAAAACAGCTGCATTAGTACTAGCACTATTAATATTATAGTATTCATTCAATCGTTCATTTTCCTTCGGATTAGTCTGTATTTCAGAGTTCGCCACAGCGGAATGAACCGCCAGCTCTTCCAGCATATGCTTTACACAGAGGATGCCTTTCAAGGCTTATGCGAAACACCCATACACACTTATTCACACACACACACTCATACACTACGACCAATTTAGTTTATTCAATTCACCTATAGCGCATGTGTTTAGACTGTGGAGGAAACCAGAGCACCCGGAGAAAACCCAAGCCAAAAAGTGCAAACCCCACACAGAAATGCCAACTGACCCAGCCGGGACTCAAACCAGCAACCTTCTTGCTGTGAGGTGACAGGGCTAACCACTGAGCCACCATGTCACCCCTATTATAGCATTGTCAAAATAAACAGAATTTTTTTTGATAGCTTATTTGAGACGGCACTTTTGTTAGACATGGCTCAATGAAGGAGTTAGGATGATTCTAAGGGCCCACACATTAAGGGGGTCCCCAGAGATATTATCAAGGGCCTGCGAACCCCATCCCCCCACCCTTCACTTTTGTCCGAAACACCCGCCTCTCTTCACTTTCATCCGTAACAGCACCACACCTGCCCCCCCTCTCTTCACTTACATCTGCGACACACACAACCCCCCCCACCCCTCGCGCTCTTCACTTTCGTCCACAATGCATCAACCCCCCACCCACCCCCCACCCCCTTATTTTCATCTGGGACACCCTCCCCTGCTCTTCACTTTCATCCACGACAACCCCACTCCATTTCCCAGCCCACAACCAACCTCACCCCACGCACCTCTATCTCATAATTGGTTTCATCACTCTGTCTCCACCAATCAGCTGGTGTGTGGTGTGCGGTCTGGTGCAATATTCTGTAACTGCCGCCATCCAGATAGATGCTACTCACTGGTGGTGGATAAGGAGATTCTCCTAACAATGTGTTAAGCGCTTTGAGTGCCCAGAAAAGCACCATACAAATGTAAGGAATTATTATTAATTATTATCAATTTTAATAAATTAGTCAAACTAAACTTTTTTTTTTTTACTTTTTTATATATAAATTTTAGATATAACTTTTTTATAATTTTAATTTATATATATATTTATTTATTCATATATTATTATTATTTTTTTTTTGCACATTTAAAAATAGTTTGTCTAGTTTGAGACTGCTCTTTTTTAGACATGGTTTTTAAAAATCATTGTAAAGAACACAAGCAACCACTCATTAAATATATGCACAATGTAAAGTGATTAATAAATAAAGTAGGCTATTCAAGCTTTTATAATAATATAGCAAACACATCTTAATTGTATTTGATCATGTTTAAATTTAATTGCTATTGGGAATCCCATTTAAAGTCCCCTTTATTTAAAAAAACAACAACAGAGCGTTTATTTGAGCGAGCCTGACACTCATGTAAACGCTTAATGCTGTTGATCGCACGCCATTTGATCTCCATGATCTAATATTTTATTCAGAGTGAAACATTTTCAACACAGAGGGGAAAATGTAATGAAGAAATTAAATGCATCCGCAGGGAAATTAGATCAGATCATAAAAAGCCAGCATTATCTGTAGAACGGAGTCAGGAAAATTGCACTTCAAAACATTCAAATTGTTTCCATAACACCCATGTGGACACGTTAATAATCACATATCAAAAATTTACTAGCAAAAAAAGGTCACTTAAAATAAGTTTCATGTTTATTTACTGTTGTATAAAATATAATCATATTAGTAATTGTGTTGATAATTGTATCTTCCAGGCCAAAAATTTTTTTTTAAATATGAAGAAATGAACTTTGAAATGGAAAATATATTTAGTTTCAATCAAATAAAATCTACTTTAAACATATTTTAAGGTGAAGAAAATACATTTCCTTTCTTCCAGTAGAATGTGTATGGGTATCAAAGTATCTGTTATTTAAAAATTATAATTAATGCTATTAAAACAAACCTGAGCCCAAGGTTTAGCAAGAATTCATGTTTATTCTTTTGTAATGTCAATGACATGATAAAACTGCTAAAGGGATACAGTTGTGATATTTATTGTATATATTTTATGATCTGACTTGATTGGTGAGCTATGGACCTGCTTTAGACATCAAATAAATATTTTAATAAAATTGTACATGTGAATTAGTTTACTTCGATTGAAATGATTTTGAGGTGTGTGTGGGGGGGATGGGTGAATGGATGAATAGAGTAAACAGACAAAGTAAAAGTTTAATAGGTAAAAATTGTAAGCATAGAAGAATGAAAGGATGGTTGCATGGATAGGGCCGATGAACAGACGGGTGGATGGAATAGAAATTAGACAATAAGATAAATCAAAACTTAATAAACGTAAATATTAAAAAAAAACAGGCCGGGTGGTTGGGTGGTTTAAAAGGATGAAATTAATGAATGAACAAATGGATGGATGGATGGATGGATGAAAAGGATGGACAAATGAAAAGGATAGACAGATGAAAAGGATGAACAGATGAAAAGGATAGACGGATGAAAAGGATGGACAAGTGAAAAGGATGGACAGATTAAAAGGATGGATGGATCAAAATGATGGACGGAAGAAAAGGATGGAAGGATGGATGAATGAAAAAAATAGACAGATGGACAGTTGGATGGGTTGATGGATTAAAAGGAAATTAATAAATTAATTGAAAGGATAAAATGAATAACTGAGTGAATGAATGAATGAATGAATGAATAAATGAATAAATGAATGAATGAATGAATGAATGAATGAATGAATGAATGAATGAATGAATGAATGAATGAATGAATGAATGAATGAAAAGGATGAGATAAATGAATGAATGGATTGAGAAAATTAACAAATAGATGGATGGATTAAATGAATGAATGGATGGATTGGATAAACTGGATGAAATGGATGAGTGAATGAAAAAGATAGATGGACGGACAGATTAAAAGGATGTACGGATGAAAAGGATGGGCAGATAGATGGATGAAAAGGATGGACGGATAAAAAGGATGGAGAGTTAGATGGATGAAAATGATGGACAGATGAAAAGGATGGAAGAATGGATAGATGAAAAAGATAGACAGATGGACAGACAGTTGGACGGATGAATTAGAAAGAAATTAATTGATGGATTAAAAGGATGAAATTAATGAAAGAATAAATGAATGCATGGATAAATAAATAGATGGAAATGATGAAGTGAATAACTGATAGAATGAGTGAACAAGTGAATGAATGAATGAATGAACGAACGAACGAACGAACGAACGAATGAATGAATGAATGACAGAATGAATGAATGAACTGATTAAATGAATGAATGGATGGATGGATGGATTACATGAATGAATGGATGAATTGGATGAAAAGGATGAAGTGATGGATGAGTGAAAAGGATGGACAAATATATGGAGGAAAAGGATGGATGGACACATGAAAAGGATGGAGAGATAGATGGATGAAAAGGATGGACGGATAAAAAGGATGGAAGGATGGATGGATGAAAAAGATAGACAGACGGACAGACAGACAGATGGGTGGATGGATTAATTAATGAACGAATAAATGAATGCATGGATAAATGGTTGGATGGAAATTATGAAATTAATAATTGAATGAACGGACGGATGGACAGACGGACAGACGAACGAAAAGGATGGATGGATAAACATATTAAATGAATGGATGGATGAAAAGGAGATATGGATAGATGAAAAGGAAAGATGGATAGATTAAAAGGATAGATGGATGGATTTAAAGGACAGATGGATTGATGAATGAATAAACTTAAGCGATGTACACTGCTACCCAAAACTCATGCAACAGTGTTTTGCATTCTGGGAAAGAACAAACCCTCAGCGCTCTCTCACGGATCATCACACACCCAAATTCATTTGGATGCTTTTATCTGCTTTATTCTGACGGCGGGGACTCTGCTCTCCTCCACCAATCACCCTGATTATACGCTGCCCTCCGCAGGGTGACCGCTGACACCGCCTGCCGTCGCCCGCTACAAATTGACACCAGAAACAGCATTAACATCACGCTGAGATCGGCGAGCGCAGAAAATAGGTCAGTCATACGAATCAACATCTAAACACATAAATCTCATTCAAATAAGAACGCGAGCCAAAGACGGGACCCAGCTGCTCCTGCAGTGATTTTAACACGTCGTCTCCACCATCCAGACACACAGGGGCTCAATCAATTTGTTTTGCGAGAGCGCAGGCAGAACCGCAATGACAATAGACCTCAATCTTATTCCTTCACACATAAGCAGATGGTCAGAGAAGAAACTGCTAGTTGACAAGCTGCAGAAGCTTGAATACACCACATCGGATGCATTTCAGCATCCTCCGAGTCGAGCATCTATAAGGTATGAAGGAATAAGCAAACAGATAATAATTCCTTACATTTATACAGCGCGTTTCTAGACACTCAAATCGCTATACACATTGGGGGAATCTCATCATCCACCACCAGTGTGCAGCATGCACCTAGATAACTCAACGGCAGCCATGTTGCCCCAGACCGCACACATGATATGGGGATGGTTAGGATGCCATGATGGACAGAGGCCAGTTGGCCAGATTGCTGGGGTTAAACTCTTTTCTCTTTTCGAATGACAAACTGGGATTTTTCCTCAGCTGGGTCATTTGGCGTTTCTGTGTGGAGTTTGCATGTTCTCACTGTGTTCACGTGGGTTTCCTCCGGTTTCCCCCACAGTCCAAAGACATGCGGAACAGGTGAAATGGGTAGGCTAAATTGTCTATAGAGTATGAGTGTGAATGAGTGTGTGTGGATGTTTCCTAGAGATGGGTTGCAGCTGGAAGGGCATCCGCTACGTAAAAACATGCTGGATAAGTTGCCGGTTATTCTGCTGTGGCGACCGCAGATTAATAAAGGAACTAAGCCAAAAAAAAAAAGGAAGAAAGAATGAATACTGGGGTTTTTAACGACCACAAAGAGTCAGGACCTCAGTTTAACAACTCATCTGAAAGACGGCGCTCAATGAGCAGTACAGTGTCCCCATAAAAGTTAAGGGGGTAGGGGGTTATGAGTATGGGTGGGGGCTGCCCTCACTATTCTGGTGCCCTAGACGGTGAGGTGGATTTTGTGCTCTTTGGAGCGTAAAGTTAATCTATATATTCAGGTTATATGTGTATAATCTGCTTGTAGAATTGCATACCATTAAAACAATTAAAGTGTTATGAAGAGTTGGAAAGGGGAAATGGCCTGAGGAAACAACTAGGGGTCATAAAAAAAAGGGATGAAAAGAGAGTGGTAAAAAAGCCTGAGGTGTCTCAGGAAACAGATGTCAGAGGTGGAATTTGGGGTCAGGGGTTAAACTAGGAGGGATCTTGTGTAATATATGGAGAACAAAGGAAAACAACAGATGTAAAGGGGTATTTAGGTAAGGCCAGGGGATGAGTGAGACGGAATTTTTCAGACAGAGACGCTACTGGGGGTCTTCTGAAAGTTCTCCTTTGTTGTCGACAATAAAGTATATTCTTCTGATATTCATAACCTCCAGACTGAGTTTGAATGAATAAGAGAAAAACCAAGAAAACCACTACAACGGCTGTCTAGATCACCTCTATGGATGCGAAGGCCCTGATTGCAGCAGGACAGTAGTTCTGCGATTAACTGGATTAACAAAAATCAGATCTACTAACTTGCACTAATGCAAACTGTATTTTTGCCATTAAAGCAGTACTGTCTGTATTTGCAAAACATGTAGTGAAGAATAGGATCTAGGCAGGGCTTTACATTAACACCCACCAACCCGCCAAATGCGGGTAGATTTCAGCTCTGGCGGGTTAGACAGACACCTCCACTAGCCACTTTGGCTGGTTGGAAATCTGCTACAACGTGTAGTTTTCTTAAAAGCAGAGTTCGACAATAAGCATGGCCCAATATTCATGCAAATGGGATCTTAGAATCGAGAAGCAGCACGACTGATAAAAATAACTATGTTTGCGCGAGCAAAACAGCAAAAAAGAAGGTAAATGCCGAACGAGAGGATGATCACTCGCATGCATAGGGCATGTGATGCACGTAACTGTTAAAAAGTGCACGCGCTCCCGTTTACTTTCGCAAAGCATAGCAGCCATGCCTAAATGAAGCGCAACTGCTGCGATCTGTTCTCTTTAAAATAGACTGGACAAAGAGCGATGATCGTTCACCCACAGACAGTCCTGGTGCTTTCAAGAGCTCAAGATAAAAAATGCACATATTCTTTTGTAAGCAGCAGCGGTCACTGGTTTCATTTTAATTATTCTTTGAACAGATTAAAAGGCCTATATTAACCATGTGCAGGTGAACATCCTTTCATTATCAAACACGGTATGTTTCACCTACTTTCTTTTGCTTACAGTTATTTTTGTTAATATGGTTTAATTCTGTTTTTTACAATAGCATTGCTTTAATGGGAGATTACTCCACGTTTATGTGTAGTTAACTGATGATCTGGGACTTTTAGCCAGGACAGATTACTGTGCATGTTTTAGAAACATGACAATAATTCTTTTTTTTTTTTTTTTAATGTAATGTTTTTTTTTGTTTGTTTTTTTTAACTAAAAAGTGCACCTATATTTTCCTTGTTTTGACACGTTTAAAAATTGTGGCTAAGAAATATTTGGTGTGGTCAGAGATAAATTTGTTAAATGCTTAATTTTGAGCCCTGAAAAGTCCTGAAATAAAAACCGACTGCATTGCAACACAACCCATTTGCTCATGCACACTAAGCAAGCTTATACACAATACATACAAGAAGTTAAATGAATAAAAAGCCATGTGGACATAACACAACATCTAAATCAAGTCATTTTAGCAGGTCAAAGTCAAATTTATGCTTATAAAATATATTTTCCCAACAAGAAAAGTGTGGCTAGTAAAAATGGCGAGTGGCTAGTAATGTTGGAAATCTACTAGCCACAGTGGCTGGTGATCAAAAAAGTTCATGTTAAGCCCTGGATCTAGGGTTGTACAAATGGTGTAATGTTCATTTGCAGAACAGGGTTGCGTTTCCCAAACAACGACGTGGCTGAACTGTCAAAGTATGATGCATCGTTTAGTAGAAGAACGATGTGGTGACGACTGTTTTCTAAAACCCGTAGTTTCTCTTTCACAGACCTGTCATTTGAATCACGTTAGTTATAACGTAAAACGCCCATAATGATGCTCTAAATGGGGTGGAGTAACTACTTCTTTAGAAAAGAGCCCCATAATTTCTTTGTGCAAATTATTTATTATTATAAAAAAAAAAATTATTTATAAAAAATTATTTATATATATTATATAAAAAAACATGCACTCACATTGTATATTAATTGAAATATATGTAAATGCCACATAAAAAGCCTGTTTCCTCTAGTAATGTTATTAAGAATATTACATTTTCGATTCTAAAACATAAAAATCACTCACAAAAGCTAACACAAATTCTAATATTATATATATACATCATATAAATAAATAAATAAATGAAGCTATTTATTAAGTAATACAATTTAATATAATAATAATAATAATAATAATAATAATAATAATAATAATAATAATAATAATAATAATAATAACAATAACAATAATAATAATAAATAATAATAATAATAATTATTATTATTATTATTATTATTATTATTATTATTATTATTATTATTATTATTATTATTAAGTATCATAAAGTTGGATATTGTTTATTTATTTTTTTGAAAAGTCAACTTTTATAATGACACATGCAAACCACTGCAGAAATGTTCTAACCAGCAGGCTTATGTCATATACAGTACAGACACTTAATAAATAACCCACTATAAATTAATAGCATTAACATATGCTATGATTTTTGTTTTTATAAGCTTTGGAGACGTAACCATACCTGCCAACACTCCTGTTTTTTCGGGGAGTCTCCTATTCCAGACCCATCTCCCGGCCATCTCCCGTATTGTTCTGTCTCCTCCCTTTTCTTGTCTGATGATTTGCCAAATTAGCAGCCTGAATTATCTAGTTAGCCTAATTAGCCTAGTTAAGCCTTTAAATTAAATAAATAACATTTTACAAAAGAACTAGTAAAATATTATGAACTGTCAGCACAGCAGAGACAAAAGTTATTACAAATTAGTTTTGAAGATCATCTCTTCATTAACAGTTCACAGCAGGCCTAATGCTTTTGCAAAAGCTGTTGTACAAATATTTGAACACAGAAAAGAGTTAAGAAGAGTTATAAAATGATCAAATACTTTCCCCTTCCCTTTCTACCCAACTATAATAAACCTTGCACTCGTTTTATTAGGTACACCTGTCCAATGGGGAAGAAAGGTGATTTAAGTGACTTTGAACGTGGCATGGTTGTTGGTATTTCAGAGTATTTCAGAAATGCTGATCTACTGGGATTTTCATGCACAACCATCTCTAGGGTTTACAGAGAATGGTCTGAAAAAGAGAAAATATCCAGTGAGCGTCAGTTTTGTGGGCACAAATGCCTTTGTTGATGCCAGAGGTCAGAGGAGAATGGCCAGACTGGTTCGAGCTGATAGAAAAGGCAACAGTAACTCAAATAACCACTAGTTACAAATGAGGTCTGCAGAAGAGCATCTTTAAAGGCAAAAAATGTCAAACCTTGAGGCAGATGGGCTACAGCAGCAAAAGGCCACACCGGGTGCCACTCCTGTCAGCTAAGAACAGGAAACTGAGGATACAATTTGCACAGGCTCACCAAAATTGGACAATAGAAGATTGGGAAATGCCTGGTATGATGAGTCTCGATTTCGGCAGCGACATTCAAATGGTAGGGTCAGAATTTGGCGTCAACAACATGAAAGCATGGATCCATTAAGGCAGTTCTGAAGGCAAAAGGGGATCCAACCTCGTACTAGTAAGATGTACCTAATAAAGTGGCCAGTCAGTGTATCTGTTTACATTCATTTGTATGTAAAAATCACCAGTGCTCCAGTAAATGCTTTCACTTACTGTTTACATTATATGTCAGTGTATTAATTAAGAATGGTAATTCCAGAATAAAGGCGTTTTTCTCTTTATACAACCAAATCAACGCTTGTACAAGCAATGTAGTTTAATTGAAAACAAACTGACAGTTGCACACAGAAAACCATTTAATCTGCTTTAGTATTAAATGGGACTTACAGTATTATGCAAAAAGCACTTTTTTATAACAGGTTTAAACAGTTATTTATATCATTCGGTTTAGCTATGTATATATGGGTAAACTATAGTTTTTTGGGAGGATGGGAGGGGGAGGGGGGTGTTGAGGAGGGCCTTGCTCCAGTAGAGCAGTAGAGCTGCAGGGGTATGCTAAATAACTAAATGCAAATGTTTATTTTTTGGCCTGTGCATGACTTTGGTGCAGTGTTAGTCTAACAAAGTGTTCAAAAAGAAAACCTGTCTGAAAACACTCATTATATCTCCAACCCAATTTGGTGCTTAAATGACACACCACACCTTTGGCATCATCTCTCCCCGATTCATTAAATAGCAGATTGAAGTGGCATTGATAACACTAGCCCTCCAGACCCGCAGCATGTTAACAAGCAGAGATAGCATTAGACTGACTTTGGATCAATCATCTGTGTCATAAGAGCCATCAGGCCCAGCCGGGGTTCATCTCAGATCGGCCGACACTCTTGTTTTAGACTGTTCATTACATCTGAAAACAAACTATCAACAGCGCTGTAAGTTGGAATCGAAAGCCAGTATTGATTTGTTTGAGGGTCCGCCGGTGGATGAGGCAACAGGGATCTCAACATGAGTCAGGTTGATCAAAGCGGAGGAGATGGCCCTTTGAAGCCACAGAAAAGGGCAAACCTCAGGCTCGGCAAGCAAACAACTGTTACTTTGACTTGACGATGTTTTCTTATTTATTTCAGCCCTCCAGGACAACTCTGAACGTGCGTTTGAAGAGCTAAGGATGCACTTGCTTGTTTGCACACACAAAATTAATACAAAAAAATGTGTTTAACCCAATAAGTACACTCTAATAAAACGTTTATTTAATTGAATTGTTGAGTTAAAAATATTTGGTGCTTTGTTGGGTTATTTTTAACCTTATTAGGGTTATTCATTAATAACTCAACTAGTTGGTATAAAAGTTTTGAATTTCCAGTCAACTGATTTAACTGACATAGAAAAGCTGTAATAATATGCTTACATAATATGTTATTTTTGCGTTTTAAAGTTTATTTAAGTTCTAACAAAGTAACGTTATTTTTACCTCTTCATGTCATGTTTTTCATATCCGTTTCACAAGCACTCTTAAATATTGATACAAATGCACGCTTCATAGGCGATCTATATTAAACAGATAAAATTGCTTAAGTGTCTAGAACTTAAAATGTAATGGAAATAAAGCATTTTCAATACTTTTTAAAACTGTGTATGATTTATTTACACAGTCATAATATAATATTAATAGTAGTACTAGTGTTAGTCTCAATAGTAATTCAATTCAATTCAATTCAATTCGCCTTTATTTTTATAGCGTTTTACAATGTAGATTGTGTCAAAGCAGCTTCAAATAGAAGATTAGAAGTAATCATAAAAGTAATACCAGAATGGAAAGAATAACATAATAATTATTTAATAATAAATAATATTAAATCAAAATAACCCAATGCAATGGGTTGTATTATATAACCCAATGCACTGGGTTAAAAATAATCCATAGTAGGGAAGGTGCTATAATAACCCATAGTTGGGTTATATATATATATATATATATATATATATATATATATATATATATATATATATATATATATATATATATATATATATATATATTTGTTTGATATAATATAATATAATATAATATAATATAATATAATATAATATAATATAATATAGCATTATAAACTAATATATATTATTTCATATTAGAATATATATGTGATATTATATTATATTATATTATATTACATTATATTATATTATATTATATTATATTATATTATATTATATTATATTATATTATATTATATTATATTATATTATATTATATTATTCATTCATTAATTTTCTTGTTGGCTTAGTCTCTTTATTAATCCGGGGTCGCCACAGCAGAATGAACCGCCAACTTATCCAGCAAGTTTTTACGCAGCGGATGCCCTTCCAGCCGCATCCCATCTCTGGGAAATTTATTATATTATATTATATTATATTATATTATATTATATTATATTATATTATATTATATTATATTATATTATATTATATTATATTATATTATATTATATTATAGTAAATAGTAATAGAATAAATTATGATAATAATAATGCAATAATAATAATAGTAATAATAATAATAATAATAATCATAATAATCATAATAATCATAATAATCATAATAATAATAATTTTAGGTCATTAAAACATTGATTTCATGTGTTTGTATAAGGAAAAACAAATATTAAGAACAGTACATTTTCTCTCTCATTACTTCATAATATATAACTTTTCATATGTTTAAGCATGAAACTTTCTAGTTTGACAGTGTCTTCCTTCCAATGCTATTATGTTTTGTTTGTAGCTCACTGGGGTCAAGAAATGTTGCTATTTGAAATTAGGTCCCCAAAAGTGAGAGCTGCCTAACACATTAAAGAGATAGTAAGGTAGACCTTAACAAGTTTTAACACATACAGAAATAAATACAGAAAATATATATATATATAGTACATCATATGTTAATAATTAAAACATTTGTTCGTCATATGTTCTCTCCACAAAAAAAAAGATTATAAATTATAATAAACTGCAGAACTTCAAATAAAAAAAAATTAAGAGAATGAAAACTGACATTAGATGCATATGGTTTGATATACAGTTATAAAGATCTGTAATTTCATTAATTTCATATTGCATTTACGCTCAAAACACTTCTTTCTTCTTATAAAATAAGTATATATAAAATAATGTGTATTCTTAATTTATCATACTATATAACCCACAAAAGCCTGACGCATGCATACATGTATCAGAATCTTCTGAATACTGTAAAATAAACCGATGGATTTTTTTTTTCCCTGACTGTTTATTATTCCTTTCATCTATCAGGCTTTTTAAGTCTGCATGTTAGGTTTTAGATGAAACAATATTTTTATTAGAGTATACTATAAAAAGCACAGTGTTCACAACCTGAAAAATGCTGCTTTTTCAATGCAAGCACAAAAGTAATTAAATAGAAGAAAACTAAATCAATTTCTAAATGTTAATCTTTTGGCTCCATTTAAATAAGCACTGTGAACATTAAATATTTGCTTTTTTTCCTTTGCAAACCTCTTGAATTTGTTCTAGATCATTAGATTTGACAAAAAGTTGATCTCTAAGGCCCAATCACAATTCTATTTTTGTACCCCTACCCCTCCACCCTTAAAACCAAGTGTGAAGGGGAAGAGCTTCAAAATTTAAATTTAAAAATTAAGTTAACATTATAGCAGACACTATAAAAAGGTCATTCTGAGCCACTAGACTTTTCTGACAGGGTATTGCAGTGTCATTAAGGGCTTTATTTTTACGGTTCATGCGCAAAGTGCAGAGCACAGGGCGCAAACACTTTCAGGGCGTGTCAGAATCCATTTTTGCTAATATAAGGATGGAAAAATCTGCTTTGCGCCGTGGCGCATGGTCTAACAGGGTTGAGCTTATTCTCTTAATGAGTTATAGGTGTGTTTTGAGAATAAACCAATCAGAGTCTCACCTCCCATTCCCTTTAAGAGTCAGTTGCGTCACATCATACCGCATTTGCTATTTACATGACAGACTTTGTAAGTGGAAAAACTGAGCGCTTCACTAAAGAGAGAACAGTTAAGCCGAACATCGACAGTGCAAAAATGAGCCTCCTCATTCTTTACTTTCACGGAAAAGGAAACGTTTTGTACACACAGACATCAATTAGCCTATGCATAATTAATTTTGTCTATTAAGTGCAAAGATTTGTTTCAAAACTATTTCTAAATTCAGTTCTAATTTCCAGGAAACGAATAAATGAACAATAATAACAAAGTGTTTATATTTCCAAATACACAAGCTATGCTCCATATGGTCTAAAACCTGGCAGGTGGGCAAAACTAAGCTTGTTTTTAATAAAACAAATATAAATATGCATATAACAAATGATACTGCGAATAATAATAACATTATACAAAAGCAAATTGTCATGAACAAACTATAACTAACAGCGCTAACTAGACCCGCTTTGATCTGATCTATTGTGCAGTTTATTATAGTACCTCAAAATAGCAACGTGCCAGCAATGCGCCTTAACACACCTCCTTTGTTAGACCAGAACGCCTATGGGCGCACATATGAGCGCAAATGCATTTGCTATTCAAACAGCGTGGTGCAAGACATCAAAACGACTCTTGCGTTGAGCTGAAACTAGCAAACAACAATTGCGTCTTGCCTTGTGCCGGGTGTATGATAGGGTCCACTGTATGTAAATATACAATTTAACACATAGCACCAATGTAACATATGACAACTTTTAAGAGTGAATTTGACAGAATAACTCACTAAAAATGTGTAAATCCAAAACCTTCACATGCCTGCAACCTTAGCAAGTAAATCAAGCCATGCGTTTATTTTTTTTAAGGTGAACTGTCACTTTAACATCAATAATATGCCAGTTTATGTTTCACGCCTGACTGGCAACGATTTCCTAAACCTAAACCACTTCGAGAAACATTCAAAAGAAGCAATGCGTGTGGATTAAGTTCACTCGGAAGCAAAGAAACCACTAAGCCAGTGATCAAAGGTAATCCCTCCTGACAGAAAGCAATCGCCGGACAAGCAGCGGATGATGTAATCGGAATTGAAAACGTTATTCTGGTTGAGTTATTGAAGGGAGCACAAACAATTCAAGTTTTATCATTACGGAGCCCGCAGCTTATCCAGCGGGCCCTTTAGAGGAGCATTAAAGCAGCTTCTTCAGACACAACTAATCAAACTTCATCAGTGTCAATTAACAGAGGCCTTTCTTTCTGGAATAGGCAGTGACTTTACTGCTGGCCCTGATCTGGTTAATAAACAAGAGCGCTCGTCTGATTTGCTGCTGAATAATTACAATCGCCCAGGTCTGCCATCTGTTATTCAATTTGGGAGATGGGTAGGGGGAAAAACGCCTGCTTTCCAAGACTAGGGAATCCTCCATGAGAAGGCAAGAGCCGCGTTTTGTGTAATGAACTTAAGCAGTGTTTGTCAATCAAGCGACGCCTGAACAGAAATGTTGTGCGACTGAGACTCTCAAAAGCTTCTTAAAACAAAAGACTGTGCAAGACGCCTGAGAAAGACAACTGATGTCAAAAGATAAATGTGAGGAAACATGAGGGATGGAAAATAATTGGATAGACAACATAGCTATTACTGTTACCATCACTCATGCTTAGGGTTCGGGATTTGCTCAAAGATTTGCCTCTACATGATTTATGCTACAAATTTTACGAATGCGTGAGGTTTTACTATACATTTCTGAAGGCAACAGAAGAGGACAGTTGCATGACTTTACATTTTCACCTCATGAATGACAAAAGTAGTAAAACAAAAATGATTTACTACTGAAAAAATGCTTGTAAATTTCTGGTAAAAATATAATTGATAAAATAGCTGCCCTGAAATGAAATGAAATGTAACCTTGAAGACAATGACTCTGATTGTTTTGTTTTTTTCTAATGAAATATACTTCATTCTTTCACTTTCCTTCGGCCTAGTCCCTTGTTTATCAGGGGTCCCACACAGTGGATTGAACCGTCAACTATTCCAGTATAAATTTTACGCAGTGGATTTCCTTCGGCTTCCAGCTGCATCCCATTAACTGGAAAACACCTATACACATTCATATTCACACACTCATGCACTATGGTTGATTTAGTTTACCCAAATCACCTATAGCACATGTTTTTGGACTGTGGAGGAAACCAAAGCACCTGGAAGAAACCCATGCCAACACAGGGAGAACATGCAAACTCCACACAGAAATGCCAACTGGCCCAGCCGGGACTCGAACCAGGCGAAAAACATAATTCCTGAAAATATAAATATTATAATATTATAATTTGGATACGTTAAATATATATATATATATATATATATATATATATATATATATATATATATATATATATATATATATATATATATATATATATATATCATATTTTGTACATAATGTTTATTTCAGTTTGGTTATTATTCACTTTTTTATCAGTCATAATGCAAGTCCTATTGCTTAGAAAGTATAAATGTACAGTTATGGGGGTATGTAAAGTATAAATGTACAGTTATATTCACATGAATATATATATATATATATATATATATATATATATTTTATTTATTTATATATTTTATTTATATTTATTTAACAGAGAAAACATTTCTAATCATAATAGTTTTAATAACTCTTCTCTAATAACTGGTTTATTTTATCTTTGCCATGATGACAGTACATAATATTTGACTAGATCTTTTTCAAGACACTTCTATACAGCTTAAAGTGGCATTCAAAGGCTTAACTAGGTTAAATAGGTTAACTCGGCAGGTTAGGGTAATTAGGCAAGTTATTGTATAATGGTGTTTTTGTTTTTGTTTTTTATCAAAATCTGCTTTTATTCTAGCCAAAATAAAACAAATGAGACTTTCTGCAGAATTATCAGACATATCTGTACCCAACATGTATTGTTGTTTGGCTGTTTTTCACTAGTTTTATCATTCATAACGCAAGTCCAAAATTACAAAAATAGGTATGTACAGCTATGGTGAGAGGGGGCTCACTTGAACATGTATTTAGATACTATTTTGAACACAATGGCATAACAGACGATATTTGTATAATGCCAAATATTCCTACACAAAAAAAATAAATAAATAAACAGTTTTCCGTATTTTTGGATTCATGACTTTTTTATTATTTATTTATGTTTTTGAATGACATTATGGGAGAAAGATTTCTTAAAAGTAATTGCATTGTTACTATTTTTATATTTACTTTTATTTTAGATTACATGTGTAATTGTATTTACTGTAATTTTTGTAAATAAAATTTTACTTTTTGCATTAATATTATCTGTTATGCACCTAAGGTCTGAGAGTAACACAATTTCCATTCTCTGAATGTCCTGTACATGTGGTTGTATTTTTTTACCATAAGTTATTTTATGGACTTAAAATTATGTATTACATTGTTTCAAACTACTAAAAAATCAATAAAAGTCACTTTGTTAAACTGCACCGTTGAAGTTTTAATATAAAATATCAATAAAGCAGAGATAAAGGTCCAATAATGCAAATAAAATCTAAAAAGAAACATAAGAGCAAATTAAACCTTTTAAATAGTTTTTTTTTTACATTTCTATCATTACAAACGTATGCTTTTCTGCATAAAATGAATTTAAATTACTATTTATTTTAGTAATCAAACTTTCAGATATAATCAAACTAAACTGCAACTAATTTTAATATACAAATATAAAAAATTACAGAAATATTAATAAGCAGTGCATTTATAAGGTAGCATTGCAAGACTTATTATATCCCAGTACTGTAAATAATCTAGTTTACCTCAAGCTAACTCAGATCAGATCAGTGTAGTGTATGAATCCATCTATCAACACCTTAATACTTCATTAGCTAAATGAAAGATGACTGGGCAAAATATTTGAAAAGTCGAATGGATAAGCTACAAGACAGTCTGACATCTGAGCAACATTTCAAGTCAATTATCTTTGATAAGGACGGAGAGGTTGATGATGGATCACAATGTCAATTAAAGCGTCATCTGCTTGACTGATTAAATTAATTTCCGATCAGCTTGCTGGTCTATTCCACTCAGGGGTCGTGCTGTTTTTTTAAACGTGATCTTTAAGAGTATTCTGCTTGAGTGAGATGCTGACTAAAGGATATTAGGATCAGGTTTTATGGAATGCTTTCTTACTGGCTGTTTAGCTCAAGGCAAACTGCTGGCGGCTGAATGTTGTGAAGAACAAAACAGTAATACATTTAAAACCTACATAAAAAAGCAAGTTGATGTGTGAAAGTGAAGATTTGCTGCTGAAAATGACCTCATATAAAAGTTTGGCCTTGATGAATATACACTACCTGACAAAAGTCTTGTCGCCTTTTCAAGTTTAAGAAACAACAAATAATAACTTGACTTCTAGCTGATCATTTGGTATCAGAAGTAGGCCTCTATTTTATATTTTAGCAATAATATAATATGATCACGCCGTGATTTTTAATTATTTAAGGTCTGACTTTGCTTGACAAAAGTCTTGTCACTTAACAGACATAGGGCTCTATTTTGACGGTCCATGCGCAGAGCGCAAAACGCAGGGTGCAAACGCTTTCAGGGCGTGTCAGAACGCATTTTTGCTAATTTACGAACGGGAAAATCTGCTTTGCGCCAAGGCGCATGGTCTAAAAGGGTTGAGTTTATTTTCTTAATGAGTTATAGGTGTGTTTTGAGAATAAACCAATTAGAGTCTCATCTCCCATTCCCTTTAAGAGCCAGCTGCATCGCGCCAAGAGCGCATTCGCTATTTACAGGACGCAAAGTAAGTCTAAGTGGAAAAAAATGAGCATTTCACTAGCAAACAGTTAACAGTTTTTTAACAGAAAACTGTTAAACAGAGCATCTACTGCGAGAGAATGAGAGATAATGGAACTACTTTCACATTCGCTCTTGGATAGGGAAACCTTTACACACAGACATCAATTAGCCTATAAATAATTATTTTAGTTTGTTAAGCGCAAAGATTTGTTTCAAAACTATTTCTAAATTCAGTTCTAATTTCTAGCAAACGAATAAATGAACAATAATGACCAAGTGTGGTCAAAATACTGAGTTAATTCCAAATACACATGCTGTGCCCCATATGGTCTAAAACCTGAAAGGTGGACAAATCTAAGCTTGTTTTTAATAAAACAAATATAAATATGGATATATTAAATAATACTGCTAATAATAATAACATTATACAAAAGCAAATTGTTATGAATGAACTGAAAAAGCCTCCCGAGATGAAGAAGACATAAAAGCAGTGATTTTCCTATTTATTTAGGCTAGAAAATAATATGTTTTGTAATATTTTAATCCTTTAAATTTTATGTCCTATATCTATTCTTATTATATCATATATATATATCATATATATATATATATATATATATATATATATATATATATATATATATATATATATATATATATCCTTAATATTATTTTTTTTTCATATGTAAAGATATTTGCCTATTGATCTCTTGTGCGTATTAAGCAGTGCGTAAGCGAGGCGCAATTCTGCCCCGGAGTTTAGACCGGGTTAGTTTTGGTCTAACGAAAAATCAATTATAGTTTCTCAAAATAGCAATGCGCCAGCGGTACGCCTCAGAACGCCTTCCTTTTTAGACCAGAACGCATATGGGCGCACAAATAAGTGCTAATGCATTTGCTATTTAAACAGCGTAGCGCAACGCCTCAAAACGACTCTTGCGCCAAGCTGAAACTACCAAAAGACTACTGCGCCACGCCTTGCGCCACACTGCGCCGGGTGTATGATAGGGTCCATAATGTACAGTATAGAACATAAGTCAATGAAGGACCACAGACATACACATCGCGATCGATTTTTTTGCGATCGTGATTTTTTTTTCGTACGGTGTG
This sequence comes from Danio rerio, assembly GCF_052040795.2. Classification (NCBI taxonomy): domain Eukaryota; kingdom Metazoa; phylum Chordata; class Actinopteri; order Cypriniformes; family Danionidae; genus Danio; species Danio rerio. The sequence goes on from NC_141036.1 coordinate 53,954,928, forward strand.
CTGTATCAAATTCCAATAAAACTACACTCTTCCAGCAGTTCCCACTTGCATCCAATATCTCGTTTACACTGCAAAAAAAATGCTTTTCTTACTTAGATTTTTTTGTCTTGTTTCTAGTCCAAATATCTAAAAGTTCTTAAATCAAGACGTATTTTTTAGACAAGCAAAGCATATTGTCTTGTTTTAAGAAAAAATATGCTAAAATGAAGAGAGTTTTTCCTTAAATCAAGCTAAATAATCTCTAAATAATCTTATTACAAATCAAAAAACAAGATTATTTTGCTTACCCCATTGGCAGATTATTTTACTTGTTTTAAGGAAAAACTCACTTCATTTTGGCATATTATTTCTTAAAACAAGACAATATGTTTTGTTTGTCTAGAAAATGCTTCTTGATTTAAGAATTTGTAGATATTTGGACTAGAAACAAGACAAAAAATCTAAGTAGGTAAAGCATTTTTTCCAGTGTACAAATGTTTTAAACTTTGAAATTCTTATATATTTTTTTTAAATGTCTCCACAGTGTCTCTAATGCACTCAAATCTGCTAAATCCTGCAGTCCAGACCTTTTGAGATTCCTCTAATTCTTCCAAAACTAAGTGAACTGCTTTTCACATTCTTTTATATCTTGGCATTCATTTTTTAAAAGAACTAAATAAAAAAAATCATCCAGATTTGATACTTGAGAACTCAATTAGATCTCCTGAGTTATAAATCTATATTATCTGGGCTTGTTCATAGTTAAAGGGATCAATTAAATGATTGAGAAAAGCTTTTCATAAACATTCGTTTACAGTAACGGCATAATGGGCTCTTAAAAATGCTGCAGCATCTTGTGCTTCTGCTCAAAACAAACGTCAGTTTGCTTCAGAACATGCAATTACAGTATTGATGAGCAGTGGAGAAACGGCATGCATAACATCTGAATGCATCACATCCTATACACTCAATCTCCAGTTAAATAAAAGCATCTTCATTATCTAAAAAATATGAGCAGGCCAATATATTAGCCTATTTGAAGATATTTCTACTTGATGCTGAACATAAATACATGATTATTACATCATGTATTGACCCTTAAATAAGAAGTTTCTTATTTTTCTTAGTGTGAAGAACATTTTAAAGGCATGTTATATCATTTTGGCCACTAGATGGCGTTTATTTATGGCAAAAAAAAGTGTAGTTTGATGACTGAGTGTGGTATCATGGGAGTTGTGGTCTTTAATACATCCTATGGGAATCCTGCAGATATATGTTTTTTCAAAACTTTAACTGTAAATATTTTTTTTTTAAATGCTGATAATTAAAAAATAATAGAAGGCTCAACAAATGTATTTATGTATATATACACACACACACACACACACACACACACACACACACACACACACACACACACACACACACACACACACACACACACACACACACAGTTAAAGTCAGAATTATTAGCTCCCCTAAATTATTAGACCGCTTGTTTATTTTTTTCCTAATTTCTGTTTTTTTAACGGAGAGAAGATTTGTTCAACACATTTCTAAACATAATAATTTTAATAACTCATTTCTAATAACTGATTTATTTTATCTTTGCCAATATGACAGTAAATAATATTTGACTAGATATTTTTCAAGAGACTTCTATACAGCTTAAAGTGGCATTTAAAGGCTTAACTAAGTTAAATAGGTTAACAAGGCAGGTTAGGGTAAATAGGCAAGTTATTGTATAATGATGGTTTGTTCTGTAGATTATCGAGAAAAAAATATCTTGAAGGGGCTAATAATTTTGTGCCTAAAATGGTGTTTAAAAAATTAATAGCGGCTTTTATTCTAGCCGAAATAAAACAAATAAGATTTTTTCCAAAAGAAAAAATATTATCAGATACACAGTAAAAGTTTCCTTGCTCTGTTACACATAATTTGGAAAATATAAAAAAAAAAGAAAAACATTTAAAGAGGGCTAATAATTCTGACTTCAACTGTATATGTATATATATATGCACACGCGCGCGCACACACACACACACACACACACACACACACACACACACACACACACACACACACACACACACACACACACACACACACACACACACACACACACACACACACACACACACACACACACACACACACACACACACACACACACACACACACACACACACACACACACACACACACACACACACACACACACACACACACACACACACACACACACACACACACACACACACACACACACACACTTGTCGATATATAATACATATATTTACAATAAATAAAGGTTTAAATGAGCATTTCATACGAATATTTTTGAGAAAAGATATTTTTCAGGTGGGTCTACAAAAATTAATCAGAGAAAGAAGTGGGCCCAAAGTGGAAAAATTTTAAAACCTTCTCAGAGAGAAAGACCACATCTATGCCCTACCATACCACATTAAGATGTTCTCACAAGGAAATGTAACTATTTCACATTTTGTCAGTTTTGTGGCTAATTCGTACAAGTTCAGTCGTACAAAAATGTAGGATATAAAAAAAAGAGGTGTGGCACCCACACCCCTAAACCC